>NW_008794640.1:655973-682483 GCF_000699145.1 Aptenodytes forsteri
GGTGGATGCCCCATGCCTGGAAACATTCCAGGTCAGGTTGGAGGGGGCTCTGAGCAACCTGATCTAGTTGAAGATGTCCCTGCCCACAGCAGGGGGGTTGGCCTAGATGACCTTTAGAGGTCCCTTCCAACCCAAACTATTTTATGATTCTATGATTCTATGATTCTATGATCTTCAAATTCACAGATTGTGATTTCTTCATATCTTGATCTATGCCATGAGATTTAATAATAATACATCCATCAAGAAATAAAATAATGAAATCTAGACCATCCATATTCTGCAGTGGTCTGGAGGGTAAATCTGGCAAATGAATCCAAATGGTTCAGCAAGGTAAACATCAGGGACCTCACAGTCCAGCTGGAAGTGGAATCTGCGTGCACTGATGAGTGAAGCACAGGATGTACACGGAAGAACAGAAGGAGCTGTAAGTGATCTTATCCTCTAGCCTTTTCATGGGATTTTGCCTCAGGTGACATTACTAGTCAGAGGGTATTGACATCACCAGACGGAGCTGGCTTTTTTCTCTCTATAGTCAATGGATAAAAGCAGAGATTCTTCTAGAAGGTGATTTTGAGCAGATGTCTGATTTAGGTGTCCTGAATTGGCTTCCAGGGATGCTGTTCTGTCTTTGTTGACCAGAGATACAGTCAGGGAAGACTAGCTGGAGGAATTAGCCATCTCTGGTGCCAAAATTCAACAAGCTTCCCTTCTTTTCCCACTTTTCTTATTTCTGTATCTCACAGTTAATTTACAGTGCTCACACTATCCTTCCTTTTCAGGCCCATCCTAAGAATAGATTAAGCGGCTCCTTTGGAAGATAACATAGCAGAAATTGTAATTTTAGCATTCCCTGCATGGGCACTTACTGGGGAGGGCTATGCCAATGAATGCCCAAAGCAGCGTGACCTCTTTGCAAGAAAGCAACGGGTATCTTCATTCATACTGCAACCAGAATCTTTAAAAACTTTTATAAATTTTTCCCATTATTATAAACTGAACTAGTTGGCTCAGCTAGTTGGTTTCCTATCTAGAGGACACATTATTTTGTCAAAGAGAGTTTGAAAGGACTTGCATTTGATTTCACTTCAGATTCAACCTCCTGGGAAGGGGCCCAGACAACCACATGATATAGGTGGCAGTCATCTTCACGCAGTACTCTTGAAGTGTTTTTCTTCAAAGACATGATCAAATCAGCCAGCAAAGGGAAAGAGAAGAGGGACGGGTTTTCTTTCCACTGAAACCAGGGATGATTCTAAACGCTGGGAACATCTCATCAATGATGAGATGCTTTGACCCTAGCCTGTGCCTTTGATATGAATATCTATCTATCTCAGTTATTCCTTCCTGCACAGTGGGAATAAGAGATAAAATTTGCAAGCTGGGAAGGTGGTGTGGGGTATGCCTTTGAAAAAATAGCTGAAAACAACTTTTCCTTTTGTCACAATGAAGATACACTAAAAGACAGAATGTGGCTATACGCCTTATATGCATATCTTAAATTATTTCTCCCTCCTTTAGTTTTCCCAAATCGAGCATTGGCTTCATGACTTATCTTCTCAGCTTTCCAGAATTTGTGGTGTGTTTCATTTTGTTTAAAAAACTGGGGCAAACCCAGGGAAATGACTTTAGCTGTGCGGTGAGAATTGTTAGCTGCTAACTCTGAACCACAGAGTACTGCTGGGAAACTGCATACTTGCATCTGATAACCATTTTATGGGAATGTATGCTGACCCACAGCTGTGGTTCTCCGCAAAATGCTGGGAGCATGAGTCCTCTTCTACCAAACATACTTTACGGTCTATTCTTAGCCTCTTTTTTGTAGCAGACTTGTTCTTTCCTCAATGTTGAGATTAAGTGGAAGAAAAAAAAAAATCAGTGACAATGCTTCTTGCGCTTGATTGTGTCTGTAAATGGTTTGTAAATGGAGGTAACTCCATTAACTGCAAGTCTGGTATATGTTGGTGTGAGTTGGATAAGGACTGAACTAATTTTATTTCTTGGTTTCTTCTGCCACATCTGTAACTTCTGAAGAATCACTATTAATTTCAGTTACGGCATTTATCAACTCAGATTGTACAAAGATTGAAGGAAAGAAAAAGCTAACCTGTCCATACTAGAAATATCCAGCAATGTTAGGACAGATGTTCCTCAGCCTTCCTTCTCCCCAGGATACAATCCCCAAATCCCATTTTTGTGGATTTAAAAAAAAAAAAAAGAATATTTATTGGTAGTTAATGAGACAGTAGACAACTAAGCTGTGGTGAATCTAAAATCTTATGTTTGACCTCTCTGAGGCAAAAATTGCATATTGAGTTTTCCTAGTGCCTTCTCCTCCTGTGTGATTATTGGAAAGATTTCAGTGTTCACAGCTGAAAATGATCCGATACTTCAGTACTTTGAAATAGATTGAGTCACAAATTTATTAAATCATGCCTACATGCATTGATGTGTCATATATGGCCCCAGAAAATCCCATCAAGGTTATGTTTCTGGGAGAAATCTTCAGCATGAACAGACCTTTCTATCACTTAGAAGGTGTGAAAGACCAAAGCAAAGTGTCACAATTTGAACTTTTCTGCCACCTGTTTCAAAGAAAGATGAAGGTCCCAAAAGTCCACTGAACATAGATAATCTACCTCAGGATAGAGGCTTCTTGTTTCCCAGCTGTGGGAACACTTGTAACTCTTGTTTTCAGATTAGTTTAGATGAGATTAGTTGATTTAATCATGGCATGTTCCTCTGAGCAAAGATAATCAGCATTAGAGAGAAGAGCAAACTGGGTATGAAAGCACAATCTCACCACACACGCAGAGTCACACACACGCACAAGCACACATGCACACTTGCATTGTGACTATATATTAATCTGGCAAAGTAAAACAATGTGCAGGAGAAGGTCATTAAATTCTACTTAAAGGATCTTTTCTTTCTTCCCCTTTTTATTGCCTCTAGCAGTTACTTGGCTGCCTTTAGAAGTAATTAATCTCTGGTCTGATAACATTTTGCACAGCAGACTGGAGAGCTCTATTCAAACAGAGTGAGGACAGCTATAAAGTTTCCCTCCTGAACCCCCCATCTGACCTAGGAAGGCTCCATCCTGTTCTCTGCTTGAGAATGCACTGGGGTCTCATCAGGCATTTTCACAGTCCCCATATCTCATGGGACTGAAAACCGGCCTGCAATGCCTCTCCTTTTCTCTCTTGCCCTATTTGTCATCTTTTAAATACCTTCAGGCTATTGTCATGTATTCACCCCTTAAACAAAGTTAGTATTGTAGAAATACTGTGGTGATGACTACTGGCAATACATGCTGAGTGCACATGCTGCTTCTCAGGGATGTTGGTTTGGAAAGAAAATGAAAGGCCCTAAAGTGTGTCATGAGGCAGCCTGCTGAGATATGGACCTTTCTTTCTTGCTTTGCTCTTCTGGAAACCCAAGTCCCACAAAACACCTCACTTAGGAAACTGAGGCACAGTGACTCTATCAGAAACCAGCACTTCCATTCCTTCAGAAAACTGTTTTATACTGGAAAAAATAATTGCCGTGAAGACTAAAGGCGCTCATGTACCATGGTGATGGGAACACTCAAGAGAGAGAAAACCAACAGGCAATCAGTGCAGCTTTCTTGCAAACACTTTGCAATTCTACACAGTCTAATTGGGAGCATGAACCTGCTCTTCTTTCTATGTGCGGTGCTAATGTCCAAGTTACTTGCATGCAAGCTGGAAAGCTGAGGAGCTGTGTCTGTCTGCACCATTTACCGCCTGCTAACAGAATCACTGGAGAGAGCTTGGGCTGCTTTGCTCCAGTGGACAGCGTAGATACAGCAGAGCTGAGCCTGGCTGCAACCTGCCTGCACATCAGCAGTGGCAAAGGAAGCCGCTTCCCATGGTTTGTTCCCCTAAATCCTTCTCTCAGGGCACTTAAGGGAAGAAAAGTTTGCCAATTTGAAGTCATTCATGTAAACATTTCAAATCGATTGTCTGCTTTGGAGTCAGCAATTTCACTTGCATGACAGTCTAGTTCAGTGAACAAATGAAATGGTTTATTTATAAGCTTGCTTCCCACCAGGGAGCCAATTTATGTTTAAAATTAGCTAATTGTCCCTTTGATGGATTTCTACTTGAAGTAAATAGAGGTCATTAAGTTTCTCTGTTAGGCTGCATTCAGAAAATAGCTATCTGACAAGAGGTTGACCTTACTGAGAAATCCCAGGTAAAGTCAACTATTTGGAACAGCTATTTAGCTTTACACATTAGTGAAGTGCCTAGGGAGGAAAGGGATGTCATTACCCTGGCAGACTCCTCATATCTCATGCCTTTTATGACTGGAGGTACAAGTTAGAATAACTTGAGATATGCCTATAAACAAATCACTTTTTGGGGTGCAGAATGATTTCAATTTTCCTCCTCGGAAACACCAATACCCTGTTGATGAAACATTTCTCATCAGACCTCCCAAGTGACCAATGACTTCTCTTGAAAAGAAGCAGCAGTGCTAATAAAATATTAGGCATTCTCCCAAAGTCAAACAGTTGGCTCAATCTGTACTTTCCAAGCTCTGCCAAACCCGTTAATGACTCCCCTCTCTACTAAGATATTGTACACCTGCATTTCAAGCTTCAAAGGTGCAAGGAAACTTCTGAAATACAATTTAACTGAGCCCAAGATACCAGAATATTCTAGTCTGCTCTTATCTATGATTTTACACAACAGCATATCATAGAATCATAGAATCATAGAATCATTAAGGTTGGAAGAGACCTCTAAGATCATCAAGTCCAACAGTCAACCCAACACCACCATGCCCACTAAACCATGTCCCTAAGTGCCTCATCTACACGTCTTTTAAATACCTCCAGGGATGGGGACTCCACCACTTCCCTGGGCAGCCTGGTCCAATGTTTAACCACTCTTTCAGTAAAGAAATTTTTCCTCACATCCAATCTAAACCTCCCCTGGTGCAACTTGAGGCCATTTCCTCTCGTCCTATCGCTACTTACTTGGGAGAAGAGACCAACACCCACCTCGCTACAACCTCCTTTCAGGTAGTTGTAGAGAGCGATGAGGTCTCCCCTCAGCCTCCTTTTCCCCAGGCTAAACAACCCCAGTTCCCTCAGCCGCTCCTCAGAAGACTTGTTCTCCAGACCCCTCACCAGCCTCGTTGCCCTTCTCTGGACACGCTCCCGCACCTCAATGTCCTTCTTGTAGTGAGGGGCCCAAAACTGAACACAGTATTCGAGGTGCGGCCTCACCAGGGCCGAGTACAGGGGCACGATCACTTCCCTACTCCTGCTGGCCACACTAGTTCTGATACAGGCCGGGATGCCATTGGCCTTCTTGGCCGCCTGGGCACACTGCTGGCTCATGTTCAGCCGGCTGTCAACCAGCACCCCCAGGTCCTTTTCTGCTGGGCAGCTTTCCAGCCACTCTTCCCCAAGCCTGTAGCGCTGCACGGGGTTGTTGTGGCCGAAGTGCAGGACCCGGCACTTAGCCTTAATTTTTTTTTTTTGACGGGTGGCAGGCAGTGCTGCGTTTATTCACAGTCTGCACCCCCCCAGGCTTCACACAGAGGTGCCTTGGGCTGGCTGGTTGGGCTGCGCCTCCTTCTTGTTGTCCTCCAGTTTCATATCCTTAGGGCTGGGATGTACAATGCAAGGGAGCACTCAGTATGGTATAATTTAAACAGCAATGCATCATGCTGTGGGGAAGTGCTGTAGGGATGGGAATTTGGCCCAGCATTATTCCACATTTTTATTAATGATCTTGAAGAAGGAGCACGCACCACATTTGTTAAATCTGAAGATACTATTAAATTAGGAGGTGCTGTGAGCACCAGGAAGGATGGGGAAGTAACAGTGAAGGACCTAGAGTTGTCAGATATATGGGCTGGGAATAGGTAGCTGAAATCTATCCTGGACATGAGACAAGTCAAAAAGGAAAAAAGGCCTCCAGCCTCTGTACTTAGCAGAAGGGAAATGCTGGAGAGCTGGAGAATGAGCGGAGATGACAGTTGTTTAACTAAAAGTGTGCAAATCTAATATAGATCAGTGAAATATGGAATGCCAGCACTGACAATGACTCTCTGTGACTATAGGTGCATCGTGTTTGTGTCAGACTAAGAAATGCTTCCTGCATCTCCTACATGACACTGATGAAACATTTGTGAGAATGATCTTACAAAGCCAGACTAAGTGGTCCATGTAGTCTAATATCCTGTCTTCAGAAGGGACTAGTCCTAGATAAATGGAGGTAAGGTGTAAGAAATTCTGGATCGAACAGTCCTTGAAGGGGTGATGACATGACATGCCCAGAAATGCCAGACAGAGTCTTGAATAATCTCTTTCAGGGACTGGGAAGACATGAAATAGTCCTGGCAAGACTGTCAAGTTGGAGCACTGTTGTAAGAGGCTGTAATCCTGCTAGGACTGGAGTCAGTTTCTCTGCGTGGTTCCACACTGGGGCATGGAGCCTGGAGTTCTACCATACCCTAAAATGACCTGCCCACAGGGAAAATTCCCTTCCCAACTCTACTAGTTAGAGGTTCCTCAGTGTCCTGAAGAGTGATGGCTTACATCCATTCCAAAATTCCTTAGGTAAAATGTTAGCCCCGTGGAAATTATTGGTAAACTCCCACTGAGTTCAGTGGGAGTGGGATTTCTTCCAATGGATATATATTATATGCCAAAGGCGGTGGAGGAATTCAAAAGTCTGCGTAGGCAGCCTACTTAGATTCTTCCTCTTATAAATCTGCTATCTCCCTTTTGCTACTCCAGTAACGACTTATTCTCCCCAAAGGTAATCTCTGGAAGATATCAGCTATCCATGAAGAATTATACACTATTTAATCAGGAAACTAGCCATGGGAACCTTTCATAGAACTCCCTAAATATTTTGAAAGCTCAGTGCAAAAGCAGCTTTGTGGAGAATAAAATGAAGGCATAGCAAATTAAAGTTTATTATTTGATCGCCTTTGTTTTAAAATACACAAACAGAATTGGCAAAGTTACCTCCTCCATTAAACAGAATAAAAATGCTGAGTAGCCATTTGTGGTTCTTTTCTCCCATCCTTTGATTTAACTACTGCTGGGAAATACAATAGCCAAATGTACTTTTTCCTACACTGAGGAGAAAGGCACAGTGAGATGCATTAGATAAGTAATTTCCTCTGAACCCTTAATTTTAGGATGCTGCATTGTGCCCAAAAGCATCATTTTCTGCTACAGACCCCACAGTAGGTGAAGGAGACTATGAAGCTGCAGTCTAGGTTCAGTTCCCTTGCTAAGCTTCGTTGCTGCAGAAGGTTGTCTCACTAGAAGGACAGCAATCCTGGGACAGCCTTCTGACCCTGGCACTGACTGTAAAATTAACTTTCTATGCATTTTACAGCCAAACTGAAATAACATATCCTAAAGCCCTCCTCTCTTCTTTTTCTTCTTCTCCTTCTTTATTTTTTAAAAAAAACATGAGTATGCTAGGAATTTGTCAGAGTAATAAAGCTGTAAAACTGACCAGAGCTTTAAGTGATAATAATCTACTGCTACATAGTTTTCTTCACGGTCTTGTTATTTCTGCTTTTTTTGGTGCTCATGCATCCTATGTGTTGGGACTGTATGAAAACAATGCTGCTTATGAAGTGCATCCTCTATACAGATTTTATTCAGCACATTTAAGCAATAACTATTATTTGATTTGCATCAGACAATGATTACTTGTGGCAACATTCCGGCTTCTAAATTGGCCAACTGTGATTTCTTCCCTTGCAGGAGGACGAACTGACTTCAACTCTAATTGTCTGGAGCTTAGATTGAACGGTTCTGATCAGTTACTAGAATCAATGCAAAGTGAAAGGCATCAACTTAGTCTCGTCTTATTTTAGTTTCATACTGGATATTATAACTGATTTAAAAATTGATAAGAATCCTTTTATTTTTTAACTTTGTTTTAATTGCAGACAATTTCTCTTTAGTACTATTATGTTGAAAATCAATAAATGCACAGAGAATGTTTCTTCAAGTAAAATTATTAAAAATTATTAACACAGACCATTATTATGAAGCAGCAGAGTTGAGATTTAGGAAGTATTTCTAGGATTTAGTGTTACTTATGACATTCAAAATTTTTGCTAAGTGAGACACATAAACTAAAATATGTCTTGGTTTCCTCACCCATAAAACTTAAATAATTATAGTTCCTTTCCTTAAAGATGTGGTAGGAATTTACTTTTCTGAATATTTTAATGTGCTGCAGGTTATTAATTAATTCTGCATGCAGATTGAAGTCTTGGACTCCTATTTTCTGTCTGATTTTTTTAATGTAGACCTTTGCATTTTTCTCTAACAGTAACGGGACTCTGCAGAGTCTGAGTGAGACTGCACTCAAGTGTATTCTGGTGAAGAGTTAGACCTTGATTAAAGTCACTCTTCTGAATGAGGAAGGTAGGCTTACAGCTTGGAAGTTGTGGTGTTCTCTGGAGGGAGTCCAAATCAATGGACTGTAGAGTCCTGTGGAAAAGGGCACTCTCACACTCGCTTGTTGAAATTGCTGTACCTTTCCACCGAGTATTCAAAAACTCATTGGATATTTTAAAAAACATCAAATATTCATTCAGGTGGCTCTCCTCTTGGCATCCTAGCTTTTCTGAATCTTCTTCCTTGTCACCAGCTTTCCTGGGTGTTGAATAGGTGAGCACAGGCACCTGCTGCAATTCTCTGGACTCCACCCCATGGCAGAACATCCAAAATCTAGTCCTTGGTGGGACTAGACCTTTGGATACATCTCTTTTACAATAGGTAGATCAAATGGCTACATTTAACTTTTATTATGGTATATAACATGACACACTGTGCTTGTTGAAACTGTTTTTGCTACAAGGGGTGAGATTATGATGTTTTTGCTTCAAGCATTTTTTTTTTTTTTGTGACAATAACGTTGTTCCATTGACTTATCACAGTATATTAATTTCCAGCTGCTCAGGTTGATTAGCAGACTGAGCAGTTTGTGAATGTTGGCATCAACACAGTGGACTGAAGAAGAAGTAAGAAAGGATTTATTGTGAGAAACATGCAGAATCTGGCTTTGTGGAAACAGTGAGAGATGAAACTTGCAGCAAAAGAGAAGCAGCAGACTAACTGCATAAGAGTGCCGGCAGGTAGCAAACAGAATAAATATCTATGAAGCGTGGGTCCACTTAGTAGCTAAGAATAAGAATTTATTTTCCTAAATATTTTATTGTTATCATGTCTTTAATTCTATAAACAAAACAATCAAACAAAAAATGGCCAGCTGTTTTACTGAAGCAGCAACAACAACAAAGCATCAAGAAGGAATTAGGTATTTCTAATTTTCTCCTTATGGGAGTATAAGAGTCCAGCAGCTGCTGCAACTGGCAGTAAAGCCACCATTTCAAAGAACTTATTGAGCAGTAACTGTTAAAAAATCCAGGTTGCCACTAAATCACAGTTCTTCACTTGGTTCCCACACTATTGCAATGCCCTAAGCTATTCACAGCTGCCACGCATCTCCCCAGAGGTGGCTGCATTTCAGTGGTACGCAAAAGAACACCAAAATTACATCAACAGGCAGATTAATACACTCTCTAATTCTACATGACAAGCAATAAACAAATGCAAACCATCATTTTATTCAATAGGTGACACAATTCCTTCTTAGACAATAGAAGCTAGTGTCCCAGCATATTACTAGGAAATACTGAATGTTTACAAATATTTGGCTACCTCTCCTGCTTCACTGCACTGTGTGTGGTCACTTAGAACTATTTTGATGCAGTCTTGTAATGCTACAGAATCAGCATGGTAACATTGCATACTAACTTTATTTTGATTTCTGCAGGGGCAAATAGTTATGCGATGTGCAATGTGATATGCAATGCAATGTTGAATGAAGTTCAATCTTGTTGAAAACCCCAAAATATCAAACGTGAATGCAGGGCAGAATTCTAAGAGGTTTCTTTTTACTGGGAAGGTATTGTATACAGTAGAAATACGGTAGGTTCAAAGGTATGTAAGCAATAAGGTAAGAAGTGACTTTTATGAACATAGCTCAGTGAAGGATGCCTCTGATGTATACATACATTCTCAAAGAACAAAAAAAGTTGATATGTAGAAATATAGACTAATAAATATGCAAAAAAGCCAATAGCACATGTTGCTATAATAAAATCATTTTGCACTAATTCATTCTCACAGTTTACTTCTTCCAGAAACTTAAAAAGAAACTACATTAGCAACAAGTCTACAATTATTTGAAAAAAACACGCTCAGTCTAGTTTCTCTTAAATCAGAGGAGAGATTCAGGCTCTAAACTACTGCTACAACCTCAGTAGGAGTGATTTATTTGAGCTGCTGCCATCGAGAACATATCCTTTTAATAATGTGTATGAGCTGGGTGTTGAAATTGTTTATACAATCTCAGTTTGTTATTTCTAGTGTCTATTTTTTGCATCTGTATGTTTGAAGTGAATATCTGTAAGGACCTGCCTCCCCTTGAACTGCACTTAGTAACTTGAGCTGTAATGAAGCAACTTTTCTTGCTCTGTTTTGTCATTTTTGGTAGCCAACGAACAAGAATAGTTTAATGTTGATCGCACACAGCCAAGGCCATGTATTCACAGAAACGCCCTTTTTTCCAGACTCTCTTCCTTCCTTTACAACATGGGATGAAGAAGAGGTGTCTGCAAAGTTAATCTGAGTTGACAAGCTTCCTTCGTATTTTATATGTGTCTTAAACTCATACTGGCACAAAGCAGCCACTTTCTGCTTACAGTACTAATGCAAGAATGTCTTCCTCTTGGTCACTGAGCAAGTGTAACGGGACTGTGCCTGGCAAACAGTGGAACAGTAGCAAAAAACCGCAATTTGTACATACGCTTTCCCAGAGGCCAGATGTGTAAGAAAAATGTGCAGAGGGTTTTGAAGTGCTGGTCAGAGAAGGCTCTGTGCAACCAAAATCCACCCTGTCTAGTCACACATTTAGCGATCATATTTATACAGTGGTCATTCCAGGCTAGGCTTCTAACCATGAAAAAGATGTCTTCATTTTTTCTTAGATGATCGGGGTAGGTCCTGAATGTGCCTTTAGAAGCTGTAGCCAGGACCAGCTACTCTCATGGATATAGTGAAAACACTGATAAGATTGGAAGAATAATGAAAGGGAGATGTGAATCATAGGGAGGGTAATTGGTGAACTTGAAATGGCAGAAATATTATTAGCCAATAATGTCCAGTCCTCTAAAACCAATGATTGGTCACTTGCAAGGTCCTGGTTAACCGTGGCTTTTAAGTACAGTTTTATACTGCCTGTGTCATCAGTAATTCAACATGCTCACACAGCCATGATACTTTCATGTTTTTTTCTGTATTTGACTGTCCCAGTCTGTTTTAACCACATACTGGAAAATGTACAAGAAAACATGGCATTGCACCATTCTTTCTTATTCATATCACCAGACCACATTAAGATTCACAATTCCAGATGCTACAGTTATAAATAATTTGAAGGGAGAGCAGGTGGAAGGAATAAAAGCACATGCAAGATAAATATGTGAAAATTCTATTTGGAAAGTCTTAAATAACAATTTCCTAGGAGAAAAAGTATTCCAATTTGGAATGTTTGACAAGGTGGAGTTGTGAGCAATTTCATTTCTTATTATTCATCTTCCATAATCCCTCGTTTGTCCAGTCACATGGCTTGTGTACATATTCTTACTGTATGTGCACACCTCCACAAATAGACATGCAAATTTAAATCTTTAAGGAAAGAAAAGTTTAGGAGCTTTTTCAGTCATAACAGTCTTTGGGTCTTGAATGTACGTCCTTTTGTGATTGCACTTTGTTATCTGACACACTTCAGCCCAGCACCCTTGATATTTTTCACTGACCTTTTGACAGCTCTAGCTTGCTGCTTACAACAAATTTGCTTATTTAAATTATCTGAATCAGAATTAACCAGGCCAGCAAAATCTGTTTTAAACAGCTTCAGCTAGCTGAACTCTTTTGCAGCTGAGTTAGGTTAGGGTGCATTCAGAGGAGCAAATTGGCTGGCAGATCTGCAAGGGCTGTAATCTCTTGCAGACATGTGAATGAGCAGCAGGGAGCAGACTGCAAGGTCTTCTGCTGGCCTGGAGTCTGGAGAGTGCACGGCTGTTCTCAGCCTAAGCCAAAAGTTGCCGGTATTCAAGCCATCTTCACTACCACCTTATCAGTAGGCGGAGACCCTGAATCTGAACTGAACAAAGATTAGGTGAAAAAATCTTTTCCTTATCCAAACCCCCTACAGTTCTCTGCACAGTCTAATCTATGCTTTCTGTCCTCAAATACTGCCAAACACACACATTTTATGTTATTCTTAACTCATAGATTTCTCACCACACTCAATCTCCCCAGAACCCTCCTCAGACATACAAATATTGAGCCCTTCAGGCAGCTGTTCAAAGATGGCAGCCGTTGCCCTTGCAGTGATCTCCAGCAAGGCAGGACGTTCCTTCTCCCTCTCTCTCAAAGGAGGTGATGTTCATGTCTTGCTGTTCCCGGCTGCACGGGGAAGTGATTGACGTAAGACCAAGCCCATGGTCTGGCAAAAGCTGAGCACAGGGGCTGGCACAACCTCCCCAGTGGTGGCTGAAGGAAATTCTCCTTCTCGGCTTGCGGGTAGAAAGTGAGGAACCTCATAAGCTTAAACTTTGGGTTATGTTGACTTTCTAAAGACGTTGCTACAACACTTACCACTACAGTTTCCAGAATTCATATATAGATTCAGATTCAGAGTCTCTGCCTATTGCTAAGGTGATATTGAAAATGGCTTAAGTACAGACAAGTTTTTGTTTAGGCTGAGGAGATCTGCACACGCACCAGATTCCAGAACAGAAGCACTGCTCCAGGCCACTGCAAGAAAGCTATAGCCTGCTGGAAGTTTCATGGTAGGCTCAGAGCAAAGCACGGTGACTCTCTGAATATCCCACTGGCAGGAGGGAAGTAGTTTCTCCAGCTTCAAAAGCATGAGTGTGTTGTAGTTGATCTAAGAAGGTTGCTGGTCGTTAGCTGGTGGGAAGAACTGATTTTGTGCAGCAGAGGGCAGTAGCTGACACACATACGTGCACATGCAACTCACACATGCGACTCACACCCCTTTGCAATATTTTAAGAATGACTCCATTCTCCCCATCAAACATGGACTAACATGTTTTGGATCTCTGCAGATAAGTTAATCGCTTTCAATCTGAAACCAGATTGAAACCAGCTCTAACGAGACCAGGAGATCAGAAAGAGTTTTGTTGACCAGAAAATTGACCATGATGCTGGATTCGCTAGTCAGTTCATTTGTCTTCAACTTTCGTGGCTTTTTCTCAGTTTGCCTTTCTGAGGCCACTCTAAAAACCACAGGAACACACTACATTGAGGAGGAAGCCATTACTTTAGGTATGAGTCATGTTGTCTTTGTACAGGAAACTATAAATACAGTTTCTTTCTGTGAAATGTATTTTGCAACAGAGACAGAGGTGTAGGAAAAAAAACCTGTATAAAGTGTGGGCCACTTCATCAGTTCTGAGGTTTTGGAAATGTTTGTGGGAGCTTGCCTCACTAGAGTGTTCTTGAAGAATATTCTCCTGTAAGTCAACCAAAGGTGCTCGTGTCTTTGATGAGAATGATTCAGTTGTTTGAAATATGTCTAAGCAAAATGGTCCTGTGCCTTAGAGTGAAAGTCAGGCTCAGATGTTGAGTTTCTTCAAGCTTGATGCTGGTTGCATTTGGTCTCTGTTCTGCTTGATAACAGAGGTTGCAACCAGCTGGAAGTAAGAAAATGCATCTAACTATTTCCTTAATCCGCAAATGATTTGGATCCAGTGTTTCAGCCTGTACCTGCCTGACATAAAACATTTTATTTAGAGCATTTAGAATTGTTACAGTGGGTTCTGGCACCGTTACAAGAATAGTTCTCTATCTTGCCTAAACTTATGAAAAGGTTAAAGGAAAACAATCTGCTCATAGACAAATTATTTCTAAACCTGTAGTGGTTAGTAACTGGCTTATATATTTTCTTCAGATTGTTTCAGCAGCATTACTATCCAGCTTACTGTCTTATCCTTTCTCACTCTTACGGAATTGTTAGTCTCCATGTTACTCCTTACAAGTAAGATTTTTCAGGATAGGTGCATTTAACAAAATAAATTAGTTTTTAAATTATGTAATTTTAAGAAGTGCTTCCAACACAATTCCTTACCAAAGATAGAGGAGCTGAAAAAACCCCCTTGAATTTCCATGGTACAAGAAACCCTCATGAAAAGTTCATTTTTAAAAAATTCCTCTCTAAATCCTAGAATTTAAATATACGAGAGTCTCAACATTCTAGTCTGCGTGGTTCGTGGTTAAAGTTTTAAAATGTCAATCATCAAGTGTATTCTTCAGTCTTACAAAACAGAAGACAAAATAGATAATTATTTAGTATTATAAGCTATCATTTAGTGATATAATGTCTCAACATTCTAGTCTGCGTGGTTGCAGGGAAAAGTTTTAAAATGTCAATCATCAAGTGTATTCTTCAGTCTTACAAAACAGAAGACAAAATAGATAATTATTTAGTATTATAAGCTATCATTTAGTGATATAATCTCTGGATTTTAAGCCTGTCTCACAATTTTAGGGTCCTTGATTAAAAACTTCTGAGTGCTTAGAGTTAACAATATTATTTCTGCAGTGGAGCCCTTCAGAATTTAAGACTGGCAAGCAAAAGCTACATGGGAAAGAAGAAGTGGGTTACTGCTGGCCCTGACTCAAATCATTTTCATGGACACCCAGGCAGGATAACAATAAATGGTTCTTTCAGTGCAACCAGGAAGTGACAAGCAGCAACAAAAACTGAATCCAAGTTTTCTGTGGGAATTTCTCACTACCTTCTCACACACAATTCCCTCAACTTTGCACTGAAAGTGATAAATAGCTAAAAGTCTGTGTTAGGCATCAGGAGCATGGCTCAAACTGTGCCTACCTGGAACTAAGGGCAGGGGTCTCCTGACCGAATCCGTGGCCTCTCTTGGCCATGCCTGTGACAGGTTCATTTCCCTCTGCCTTCATACCCTGACACTAACAAAGGAGGAGAACTCATGCCATACTAATTGCTGTTGCAAAGAGAAGAAAGGACCTGAAAGCTGGGTTAAGCACACAAAACCCTATGAGCTGCATGTTTCCAGCCATGTTCCTGGCTATAATTCAGGGTCAGAGCATTTTCCCTGTGTATGGGAAGAGTTCTGCTCAGTATATCTGTTCAATAGAGCAAACCATAGCACATTTAGCCCTGTGCAAGCCTGACTCTATCAGAGACTGCTTGCCTTTGTGCAACAGCATTGAGCAAGCCTGGACCCCCTCCACAACCACCAACACAAACCAAGAGCTTGTGCCAAGAGAGCCCTGAAGCACATGGTCAAGTTTCCACTATGAATACTGGGGGATGTGAGACTAAGGGGCAAGTCTGGTCTTGCACTGCATTGATAGTGTGTTGAGACTCATTGCAGCTAGCTCATCTCCTTCACCTCATTCCTTTATGTTAGGAGACTTTTGTAGAGTTCTAGAGCTTTTGAAGGCTGTCAGATATATGCAAACCTGGCAGAGTGAGCAGCCCAAAAAAGGACAAAGGATTTGTCCACAACCTTCTGCTCTTTCTGGCTATATCAGTCATTACCATTGAAACCTTTTCCTACTGAAACATAAAAACATCTTTTTGAAAAAATTATCCTGCCGTTCATACACCAATACTTTCTGGGTTTTAACTATACATCAATACTTTCTGTTTTCTAACTATCACAAATTCCAAGAATTCATTCAGATTCCGTTTGCGCTTTTTTTTAACTTGTTGATAATGCATCGATTGAGCAAGGTACACTGTGTTTACAGAACTTGGAGGGATCTCAGTTGAACCTGGTATAACAGAGATTAGAGTTTTGCTTGATACGTAGGAGCAGTAAGTCAAGGCCATAAAGATTTCTTAGTTAAGAACAAAATTGTATCCTTTGGCATGAGTAAATTTTACTCCAATGAGTAAAATTTCCTTTATTTCTTTAGTTCTTTTATATGTGCTGTTTACAATTTATAAGACAAAACAGAGTTGTTATAACAAAACACTGGTCATGCTAGTTTGTCCTGTTTTCTATCAGCAGCTTGTATATGCTTTTTAAATCCAAATGACTAACAAACGGGAGAGTTCAACCTTAGACCCCTCAGAACTGTGTGATTTGTAGATTGAGCATCAGCCTTGTGAAAAGCAATGCTGTTTATGCACAAAGGTGAATGTTCAAAAATGGAGACAGGCAAAATGCTTAATCACTTTCTAGTCAGACTCTTCAATTTGATAATTAACGTTCACGCTTGTCACAAGATCAGCTGAATCCCTGGGCTCCCTCTTGCAGAAATGGGAGTCCTAACTATTGTTTGAAAGGCATTATTTATTTGACAGACACAGTTGCCACTCATGCCATAGTTCCCTGTTTGCGAATAAAGGGTCTGTTCCTTATAGATCAAACATCAGTTCTGATCTCGATTGGAGTGGGTTCATGATTGTTGAACTCACTGCAGGAAAAACTGCAGAATTTATACTGGTTTTATGCCCATTGCAGGGGACAGATGAAACCTCTTCTGGCAAAACATTAAATTTGGTGCAGAGAGAATATTTTTAATAGCTCTGAACCAGCAGAATGAGTTTATAGCACCTTTGAGCTTTCTTATGCAGCTATAGCATTTTTGACTTGGCAGCAGTGGAACCTGGTTATACCACAGAAAGCCAAGAAAGCAAATCATTAATCAGTAACATCCCTTTACGCTTCTTCGATCATGGTTCTGCCTCACACTAACCCTCTGAGATGCTGAGATTCTTACTTGTGAATTATTTTAAATAACAGGAATCTTTTCAAATCATGGTTTTGTGAAATCATAAGTATAAATCATAACTGGTATTGCAATAGCTCAGAGCAGTCACTGCTATGGACTCACTGCCAGCAAACTGTGTCTATACTTCGAAAGGACAATCTGTGTGGAAGATAAAAGACAAAAAAGAATATGAGAAAATGCTGTCACTATTTTACTGACAAAAGAAAGAAGTTGCCAGGGTCTTATTTTGGAGTGGTAGCAGAGTAAGGAACATAAATAAGATCTCCTGGCAGTTTCTTTTAACCCCTAAGCATCTTTTCTAGACCCTGACAACTTCAAGTACATTTAAGGACAAGAGTTCATGAAAATAGATAATTCACTTCAGATTTTCTTCCTTCAGCAAAGTTCATAAAACTAGGTTAGGAGTTATTTCCCAGAGTGAATTTCATCTCTCTATCTTACACCTTGTCCTCCTGTTTTCCTTCTTTACTCTTAAAGTTTACTCTTAATACTAATTAAAAAAAAAAAAGTCCTGCGCCTCTTCTTTGTCCCATGTGGCAGGTGGAGAGACTTTGATTCATATGGCTCACCACTCTTCCCCTTCAGAGAAGCTGAACAGCATGGCTTAGTCCATCATGTGAACAGCCCTTGTCCTGTCCCATCCTGCCCTGTCCTGTCCCACACACTGGCCCCAGGCACTGTCTGGCAGATCATTGGTTGGCCCACGTCAAAACTACCAGGAAAACTGATCAGCTTCGATGGTTTCCCTGACTGCGAGTCAATGGGCATGCCAGTGCCCTGAGCATGTTTAGTGCAGAGGCAGAAGATTGCCGGCTCTCAGGCTTCCCCAGAAATTTACATTTTCTATTTACTCAGATCTGATTCTTGTGCAAGTTAAAAGGGAACTACAGCTACATATCTCAGAAATGTTTATAGCTCCCATAAAGACAATAGCACACATCTGAATAAGAATAGACAAAGATGGGTTATAATACAAACTAATAAGAAATACTCCATACATCACATGAAAACAAAGAGCAAAAAGGCCCCAAATCATGCCCTTTGACACACATCACATCAAGGGTAGAACGAAAGTATTGATGGCATCTCAATGAGAAAAAGAAGTAGTAAGTTAAGTCATAGCCCAAAGGTTTTAATTTCATGCTTTGAAAGTCCCTTGTCTCTCCCTTTCCACTTTTTATTTCAGGTTCCAATGTCCAATCATAAATTAACACTGCCCTCGTTGCTCAATAGCTACACAGGATGAATTAAAAATAGGAAGGAATGCCCACTAACTGCAAAGGCTGAGGTACCAATTTAGAGTTCACTAACAAAAAAGTTGTAAATTAGCCTAATGAAGCAAATTCACCTAAGAATGTCTTTGGATAGTCACATAAAAAGTTCAGGAAAAAAACAGGAGAACATTCATAGGATGTGTGCAATTTTACTCACTATAAAAACACCACCAGAACTGTCATTACAAAATCAGAGCTGTGATCTGCTTTATATGCTCTCCTGTTCATTAGAGTAGCCATCAACAGCCACTTCCAAATGATGTAAAATAAGATTGCCTTGAGCAAGTAGGGATCAGTGGCTTCACATTGAGTGGCGAGGAACAAAATGAAGTCAGTCAATGAGCTGTGTTTACCTCCACCTTCTCCCATCACTGTATCTGGCACCTGGTATCCTCCAGACATCATCCAGGCTGTCATCACTGGAACGTGATCTGTGTGAATGTTCCTTCTTCACTTCTATAAGTTATTTGAAACTTGTGTGTTTGTCTCACTTCCAAACCTGTCATGAAAACAGTGAGTGAACATTGGAGAACACAAATTTATGTGTTGGTTAGTTTATACAGTGCACAGGGTTCATGTCTGTACTCTTTGGATCATCTAACCTGAAGAAAAATATCTGTAGAAATGCAATTTTTTTCTTACCTCCAGGATGCCATTACAATCAGAGTATTAGTAGTGTAGGAGAGTTTTGGATGAGCTCCTCTCACCAGTGTGAAGTAATTACACACTCATACACTGCAAGGTTCAGAAACCAGTCAGAGGTGTGATTTATTCAAGAAAATCATAAAATATTAGGCTGAGAATCCAAACATGTCAGCCTTCAAGCACGCTCTTCATAACCTAGGAGCATTCACTTTTTGCTAAATGAAGGAACCTAAACCAAACAAAAATGATGTTATGTTTTTTGGTAAAACCCAATGCCAGTAGCAACAGGATCTTCTCTGCATTTGCTGACTGAACTGTCCAGTAACCAGCAGTGGAAAAGAGGTATTGAAATATAATGAAATGACCTATTAATATTATACTTCTATCATTAGAGACAGAGAAAGACAGATCAAACAGATGAATCATTTGAAGATCCTGGGTTCAAAGAGGCTCAGAGGCTTGGTAAATGCAAAACCTGATCCCAAATATAGCATATGCCCAAGACTGTAATTTTGACCAAAGTGATCAGGAAAGACTGAAGAAAATCCTAGGTAAAGATTGGATCAAGAAAAGAAATAGTTTTCCAGTTGTTTTTCTTTTTCATCACCTAATGACAAATCACGTGTGTCTTTACACATGACCTAAAATAACAGCTAGAGTGACAGTTATCAAGCTATCAATAAAGGTGGTATTGGGAGAAGTGGATCATTCCTTGTCTGTATTGCTTTGCTTCAGTACAGTAGGAATACTTTATCTGCTCCCAGAATTATTTCAGGCAGGGAACTATGATTACCCAAAAAATCTTTGACATGAAAGTGGAGCACAAAGCATTTAATGAAGACTTCCTGCTTTTATCTGACAAATAATCATGAGGCCAATTGAACTCTACACATTTAAAAGAGAACACTGGGCAGAGAGCATTGGAGGTTCTTCAGTCTATGATACAGCGTTAAAAATATATAGATAATTTCCCTAAAATATACTATTTCCACTTAATATTTTTCTTCTACAAAGGTTTCACAGACCTTCAACCAGTTAATTTTACATCAAGCCTGTGAACGGCTAATTATAATATCAGTTTTACAGATGGGAAACGGATATCCACAGTCTAAAGCATCTGCCAAAAGTCACAGAATGCTTGACCGACATCCTCATGAAGTTGGTAGTAGTCTTTGCATTCATTGTATAGTACTTAAATCCAGGGGGAGCCGAGACTAGAGCTCAGTTAATTGCAGAGTTCTAATACGACCGTGTAACTGTTGCCATCACAGGAAACCCAGGTCATTTGTTATGCCATTGGAGCATCCAACCAATCCTGTCATTAATCACTATGACATCACAGGACAGACACCATATGGTGTGAAATAATCTCCTCCCTTGCTACAGAAACTAAATATCTTTAAAGACAAAATCATCTCTACACCACTTGGAAAGTACATTAGAGTTTTGCTTCCCCTTAGAACTTTGTCCTAAAAACGCTGGTTGAGATGATTTGTGAAGGAAAAGTGAGACCTTCATAGACCTTCTCCAAGAGAAAAGGGGATCAACCAATTCACCTCTGGCCATGTGAATGTCTCCATCCTAACCATCTCAACCTGATCATTAAAAATCCATCCCTTCTAATGCACTGGGAAGATAGTGGGTCAGAGACAATAATTATTATTCCCTCTCACACACGCTTAGCCCCCTGTTAGCTTCTTTCCATCAGATGGAAAGGCTTGTTAAAAGTCTTCTCCAGTGGTGGTTCCAATGATTCTTCAAGGACAGGGCTTTTGCAATGAACAGGATGGTATCCTACCGTAAGTTACTCAACTAGAGTTTCACTCCCAATGCAAGCATATTATTTATATAGTTTTAGTTTTGATCTTATATTTCAGTCATCTCCAGCATGAACCAGTGGCCTGGATGATGACATGCTTTGGTTTCATTGCTCTTCAAGCAGCATTCAGGACTTGACAAGTCTGCCCTCACTGAAAAAAAATGTTTTCCCTTTGCATAGGAAAGTTGTGCCAAATCTGCAACACCCAACTTCAGTGCTGAGTTTTTGCAGCAGAATCTGGGACAGCAAGCACATCTGTACAACGTATTCAAAATACCCAACATATTCAAGGAGGAGCTGCAGACATCAGCCAGAGTAAAACATTAAGCATGGCCTGGAGCTTTATAGACTTAGATTTTTTATAGAGGAGGTTAAATACCAGAGGCTTGTTTCCATCTCTCATTAGTTCCTATATCCTTTTTCTTCAACAGGCTGCTAATAGCTCACCTATTTGTAGGCTTTAGGTACCCCTTCAAGCAGCCCCCGGAGAAGATGGCATTGCGCTGCAGTTTGGGATTTTGGCACCCATATTTTTCTAAATTTAGCCTTTAGTGTCCATGTAAAAGAGTTTTAATGTGGGATTAGAGAGAAGCACACCTGTTGTGAGCAGTCTCCATGCTCCTACAGGAATATTACCAATTTTCAGAAACCAAGGAAGTGTTATGAGCTTCCTTTATGTGCATGTGTTCTGGATGGATTCCTGCTTGGAAAGATTTATAACTTAGTGGGAAAGGAAGGATTTAATCACTGCCTATTTTACTAGCGGGAAACTGAGGCACAGAGACATTAAATTCAACTAAACCATAAGATCATTCAAACCAAGGAAGAAATTGAGCCAAGACTGAAATCAAGTGTCTTAACTACAGGATCATTCTTCTTTTTTTTCCTCAATCTTTTTTGAAAGTCTTGATGACTATAGTGGGTTCATTTCTTTCCCCATCATCTTCCATGGGAGATTTGAAGCATAACTGAACTCCTAAAGCTCTATTCGATCAGACTCTATTTGGTCTAATCATGAGTGCAAAGATTTCAATATTTTATTCTTATGTCTCCACCACATGAAGTCAACCACATAAAACCTTAGAGTGAGAGTACTTCATTTTGAAAGAGAAAGCTGGTGGTAGAAATTATAATGCAAACCATGTGATGTTCTTTCTCTGTTTACAAGGTTGCTGAAAACTCCATTTCCCAAGAAAAAGAGGGTTCTTCATGGATAACCAACTCCAGATTCTTATTCCATTTCATTTCGTTCAAACATATTGTTAACACTTTGCAGTATTTCGTATACATTTTGCATACATACATATGGCTCCAAGTAAAAAAAAAAAAAAAAAAATCTCCATATCTGCAGCTGTAATTGCATTTGACTTCAGGTGAACACTCATTAAGTGATAGTTCTTCTAAATCTGTATCAGCAGCAGTGAAACTCAGCTGAATAATGGTAACCTGTTAAGATGTTTAGATATTACTTACTGATGGGCATTGCGACAGAAGTGCAACCAACTGTAAGTCAGGCTAATAACTTTCCATCAAAGTATCAGGATAGACATGCTAAAGGACTGCCTGTTAAAGCAGATAAAATAAAATATCCTGGGATTTTTGTGCGTTTGTAGTTAGTTTAAGAAACAGATAGGAGCTTCTGTTGCAGGGATGTGTTGCTCTCTCTTCTTCTATTTGAGACTATCCAAGACCAGTTCATTTCAGTTCTCTTTCCTCTGATCTACAAAATAGACTTTAAAATGACAACTTACAGGAACAATTGTGGTGTTGATTTAACACCTACAAAAATATGCAATACAGAGGTGAGCCTATTGATTCGAGCAATGGGACACGTTCATGAATATTTACCTCCTCAACACCTCTTCAGTGTGTATAAGGGGTAACAGAGGGTATGCTCAAAGAAAACAATAGAGGTGTTATGACAGGAATCTGATGTGTCCCCACAGAGCAGAATTGTGACCTGAAAAACTTTCTGACATGCAGTCATTAGGAAGCTGAGAGTTGTCAGGGTATTTGTCAAAAGCAAGTTTTGTCTGAACATATTGAGAAAATTCATTTTGATCGGTTGTGTCCAGTGAATTTTCATCTTAACTTGATAAGATAAAGATCTTCCAGCTGTCAGGAGCTTTGGTTCAGGGATAAGTGACTAAAATGCTTTGGGGGAAGGACAACTTTGTTGTTATGTATTTGTAATAAGCTTAAATGGTTTATGTTCCTGAGGCCAAAAGCACACAGAGTAAGATGGTTTCTCAAGTTTAAAAACACTTCCTTTCATTTGCATAGATACGTAACTATAGCATACACAGCTATATAAGTATGCAGGAGACATATAAAGGTATGTAACAGCCCTTAAATAGTTAAATCAAATATTAACTTTGGATCAAAAATTTGATGTGATTCATTCTGCCATTTTCATGCCTGTATTTTTTTTTTTTAAATTGCATGCACACAGTCATTTAGGCTTACCTAAATATTAATTTTCTCATGTTAATCAACTGGTTTTCTTCTGCTGGTTGAAAAGTATGTAAGCCAGGTAACTAATTGCTTTTCTTTTTTTATAAGCAGGCTACAATACTCATAAGCTTAAGTTATTTCAGTAAGTAAAATTCTGTATTACTCCAGCTGAGATAACATTCTTTGGGTTCAGAGCTGATGTAACATCTGGAAAATGAATTAATTCTATATTAATAGTAACTCATAGTCTAGCTCTTCAAGTCCTAAGCATGTTGCTTATGGAGAAGAAATTCTCACTACTTATGCTTTTTTCAGATGTTTCCATCTTAAAATAATCAATGACATAATCTTCCCCTTTTTAGTGTAATTAAATGTTCATATCCTCTGTAACTGATTAATTGCATAATCCAGAGACAGCATTAGTATATAGTGCTAGAATGTAGCACTAGAATGCTACATACAAGAACAGGAATGTACAAATGGCCAGACTGGGTCAGGCCAGAAGTCTTCCTATCCTGCCTCTAATAGCGATCACTGACAGATAAGTAGAAGCAGTATGAAAATAAATTTCTAGTGGAAAAGGCAAGCCTACAGAGATTCATCAGCAGTCATTCTCTAGACTGTTTGAACTTGCAGTTGCTTCCAGAAAGCGTATCAGAACCGAAACATACTTGCTATATGGAAGATTAGGAGTTAGTGATTAATAGATGTATTTGTGTAGGAAGGGGAATAAGGGGAATTTTAGAAGTCCTGATGGCAGTTAATTACATTTGAGTAAATTATCTTTAACCTCTGAAAATCCTCCCCCAGCCCATATGCCACAATGTCAGTAAACAAGTCTTGATTTTCAACAGTGATGAACTCTCATATGTGATGACCAGCACCTTTGGAAACCAGGCCAGCTTTTTCTGTCAAAGATAGCTGACTTTTACCTCATGTAAAAATGTAATATATATTAAAGAATGCTTATCAGTATGTCTAAGGGTGCAAACTAAAAGGAAGGTCTGCATGCTGTGTGTGGGACATTAGTGCAAGTTAAGTAAATCTAGGTCTAAAACTGAGCGCCTGAAAAGCCCTGCTTAGCTGATGGGTCTAATCTCTGAGGACGCCTCCTATTATAGCTGTACATCTACAGATGGCTGAAGTCCTGCTGCTGCATATACCCAGAAGGATGTTGCTGTAGACAAAGACGGGTTCAAGCCAACTACATCGTGGCTTGTCAAATACCTTGGTGGTATGCCACTTCCTATTTGGATTTCAGCTGTGCTTAAGTAGCAGCTAGGTACCTCGGCTGCTTCTGTACATATGCTGAAACCTAAATTAATGCAGCTTAGGAAGCAATGAGTTAGAGATGAAAGTGCCAAATTTCCTAAGTTACTAGTCACTGAAATTACGTATAAAGCACAAGAGAGTCTGGATGTCAACACAGGATAAGGATACTATAAAGATTCCTTCCTGAGAACTTTTATGATGTCTGATTTCTTAAAGGAAAAATAGAAATAGTGAGTCATTTGCAGTATTTTTTCCAGATAAGCATGAAATGCATCCAACAAATAGTAGCATAGCCAGGTGCTACATCCTATGTTATGTCAGTCAAGTCCACAGCCAGCTACTTGTGGGTGGAGGAAGTGCATCCAAAAACTCCACGTGAGAGGTTGGGGGGATATATAAAAGCTTGAGATACACTACTCTCTATGTTAAAAATAAGTCTGTGATGCAGCATGATTCACTTCTTAGGTGTATGGCCAGATCATTTCCCCTAGTTCAGCATCATTATCACAGCCAGCATCTGCCAAGCTCATTTCCAAGTGATCTGAACTCCAAATGTATAACTTGCAGTAAATTCAGTTAAAAGAAAACTTCTCTTTTTTTATTGTTCTGCAAGACTCCAAGGTATAAATTTGCATTTGGCACCCAGAAATATCCTGCTTCCAAGAAAACTGGATAAGAATGATTAATCTATGAGGTCTCCCTCTACAGTGTTCCCTGGTTTTGTCTAATAACTGTGAGGAACAGACAGAGGGATTCCTGACAATGGATTTTAGATATGTCAGCAAAACTAAGGCTGGAACAAGTCAGCTCTGCTGGAAAAAACCTTTCCTGGGCTTGCAGCTCTCCTATTTGGACCTCCTGATCCCTAGATAGCCCAGCTGATTCCACCAAATGCCAAGTATAGTTGTCATTATTCAAGTCTATTTCCAGAGGACACTACACCAGGCATTAAAACACAGAATGCATATTTATCGTGTTACACACTGTTGGACGAAAGCCCACATCTGTTCCTCAAGCTGACTAGACAAAAATGGGGCAGAGTGAAGGAAATAAAAATCACCAGTACAGATCTCCCACATGTAAAACAAAAACCCAGAAAACTTCTGACCTTTAACTGGAGCGTTTATAGTTCCTCCTGCTTATGCCTCCATTAGAGCACAAGTTCATGAGCAGCCCCACTGAGTGCTGGCTGTTTCTAAGAACCGAGAAACTTCTCGGAAGGGAAGAAGGTTGATGCAGTTTGGAGGCCAGAGATCAAAAGGCATTTTCAAGGAAAGTGTTTTCTAATCACCATAGCTCCCCATGCTTAGCTCAAATTCTACTGCACACAGAGAAAACTGAGAGGATGAATGTTTCTCAGCCAGATCATTTGCCTAGGAGGACACCTTTGTCTGCTGATGACCACAGATGGGAGCTCTGGCGGGGATCCTCGTCTCTTTTTCTTGACAATAGGAGGCTCTTAGGGTCTACTCCACATCCATCTCAAAATGCTTCATCAAGGGAAACATAATGCATCGTTTCCCACCTGCAGTGGGGGAAACCGAAGCATGGGAAGTTATGTGCTTTTTTCATCATTACATAAAAGTCCAGCCTCAGATCTGCTATTGTAACCCTGTATACTTGTTCTAAGGCGATACAGCTGCTTTCAGCCTGAACAGAGCTTTGTTCTCCCTTGTTCTCATATAATACATGGGAGAGGTTCTCCATGCAGACTTCACTTTATTCTTGATTTATGATCCTTTTTACACATCTCCAATTCTGTTTTGCTTTGCATTTTAAGACCACCAGCTGTTTGGGAAAGAGATCATGTATTCCTCGGTATTGGCTACTACACAGGTCATGGTTTGAAATGTCGTAGCTGGATACCTGGATATACCAGAGCTCAGGCTGTCGATAAGCTCACTTGCATGTGTACTCAAGACCATTTGGGTTTGCATTTTATGAATAATATTGAAGGCAATAGCAGAAAAAAACCCCCACCTAGCTCAAGTGAATAATTCAACATAATTTTTGTCCCCAAAATACTGTTTTCCCGAAAACAACATTTTTCTTCACAGAAGTCCATGTCATGGTTGAACCTCAGCCGGCAAACTGAGCACCACACAGCCGCTCGCTCACTCTCCCCCTGCCCTGGTCGGATAGGGGAGAG
>NW_008794640.1:682655-692185 GCF_000699145.1 Aptenodytes forsteri
CCAAGTCCCCCCAGTTTATGTACTGAGCATGACGTCCCATGGTATGGAATGTCCCTTTGGCCAGTTTGGGTCAGCTGTCCTGGCTCTGCCCCCTCCCATCTTCTTGTGCACTTCCAGCCTTCTCAGTCGGTAGAGCATGGGAAGCTGAAAAGTCCTTGACTAGTGTAAGCACTGCTCAGCAACAACTAAAACATCGGTGTGTCATCAACATTGTTCTTATCCTAAATCCAAAACACAGCACTGTACCAGCTACTAGGAAGGAAATTAACTCTATCCCAGCTGAAACCAGGACAGTCCATCACAGAAAACTTTAGTGAAAAGATATTTTTAAAAGCAATAAAGGTCAATGTGAAGTTAAAATATTGTCTTTTAAATAAATAAAAAACCCCAAACTACATTGTAAAAAAAAAGATACCACGATCTACATTTTTTGTTTGTCAAAACCAGGTAAGATTCAGTAAAAATAAAATAACTGCTTCTTAGCATAATATTTTCTCTTATGTTGAAAATACAAAGATTTAGAGGAAAGAATAAAAAAACCCCATCTTTCTGAACGCTTCAGAAGATGACAAGGTAATCTTGTAATTAAAATGCATCTAAGAAACAACTCAGTGGAAAATGTCTTAATGGTACCGTCACTTCATCCCATAAGTTTTCACTGCCTTGATTTCCCCATGCAATGCTCACATTTTCCTGTGCTCTGCCAGAGCCATCATTCATCTGCCTTCACTGGACACTGAAAAACTCTTCCCCATAAGTGAAGGTCGGAGTTCTGGTTGTCCTGGGCACATGCAATGAAAATGGACCGTACTTTTACTGATAGCCAATCTCATAATAATGGAATTTTTCTGACAGTTTAAAAAGCTGATAATTAATATTTGTATTTTTCTAAGAAGTAGTGACGAAAAGTTATACCCGTTTTCTAAGCAGGGAAGCCTAGGCAAAGGTGTTTAGTGCTCAGTTCCTGCTTCTTTCAGCAGGAGACAGATAGAAAATTAAATATCAGAGAGGTCTGGGCCTAGCATCTTGTGCAAAGTCTCACAGGAAACCTGTGGTAAAGCCACCCCTGAACTCAGGTCTTTCAAGTCCCTATCTAGCAACCAACCCACTTGAAGAACTGAATAGAAAGGTTATCCAGTCTTGGGATAGGCAGCCAAAACATGCAAAACTAAATAAAATGCTTGCAAAACACTTCAGACATTGAGAATTACTGCTTTTTTGGTTACATTTTTGAGGATTTCTTTCCTTCTCAGCCAATGACTAAACTGAATCATAACCATAGTGGCCTCTCTCTTCCTCACCTTACATGTTCACACAGAAGAAAAAAGTTCAGCTCAGGAAATTCAAAACTTCTGACCTTTGTTGTAACTCTGTTTTGTTACTGCAAGACTGTTCGGACCCAGCGTTGCCAAGGCTCTCTGGAGGTGGATGACAAAATAGTGACCTCTCATTATGGGTTTTAGACCAGTTATAGTTCCCAGATTTCTTCCGTTTAGATCCACGATGGGCACATACGCAGTCAGTCTGCCTTTCACAGATGAACAAGAAAACAGTG
The DNA here is from genome assembly GCF_000699145.1 of Aptenodytes forsteri. Lineage (NCBI taxonomy): Eukaryota > Metazoa > Chordata > Aves > Sphenisciformes > Spheniscidae > Aptenodytes > Aptenodytes forsteri. The sequence continues at coordinate 684,211 of NW_008794640.1, forward strand.
AGAATAATGCCAGGATTAAAAATAATAATTATACATGTGACATATTAAGACTTTTTGAAAACACAGTACTAACTCAAGGAATAATGTTGAAGTGAAAAGCATGGAGGAATCTGTGTGAAGCATGTTATTGAAAGGCAATCAATATTCACTACAATTTAAAAAAAAAAAGATGAAACATAGTGAATTAATGACTTCTGATTTTCCAAAGGTAACTGAGATCAGTGCGTATTTTTATGCATGTTTCTATGCAAGGGACCACCCTTGTGTTAGGACTGAGGACGGCCCATGACTGGAGCCAGAGCTGTCAAAGCAGAACCCCAGAAAACAGCAAAGTCTCTGGGTGACGAAAGGGAGTGGGTACAGGCAGAGATAGCAAGTTATGAGTTTCTTGCATTTACATTTTGATGTAACAAAAGGGGAACACCCAACTGAGTGTAGAAGTTGCTGATTTAGTAGAACGAGGAGACACCTTTGCTCATGAGTTATTCTGCTCAATATAATGACTAGCTTTATGAACGAGGCCCCCAAAAGCCTATTGAATCCAACAGAGAGGATCCAGTTGATTTCATTAATCATGGATAAGCAATAAAACTGAATTTGTATAAAACTCACACCTTCCAGTGATACATTAAAAGGACCTTCAGGGGAAAGCAAAAGGGAAAATACCTGTCACAGCCACAACACTGCTGACTAGAGATGGCAAGAAAATGAATCATCAGTGTTGCCTCTGTGCTGTCACCCTCTGGAAATTTTCAGTGAAAATGAAAAAAATAAAACAAAGACAGCTTGCAGAAATCCGGAGAACAGTCAGTCTCTCACCTGCAGAAAGGGGTGAGGTAGTAGAAGGAGTATGCAAGGCAGTTTCAAAGAAAATAAAACATACCAGTATTTTCTCAGGAGAGCTCACATATTCAGCAAAGAAGTAAAAACTGAAATATTCTGACTAAGAGTGTTATTATTTCTTGTGGAACCTGAAATGCTTCCCCTAATAAGTTAATCCTCCTGGCCAATGGCCTGTGCTCTAATGAACCATGATCTTCTTGTTAAAGAGTGGAAAGGATGCAACGGAGACAGTCTTTGTAACTAAGTATGCAAGATGGTCCATCTCGGGACAAATAATATGCATGAGGACCACATATAAAAGAACAAGGAGGTGAAGAAACGTGAAGAACATCAGCCAGCTAACCCAAAAGACTTGTTTCAGTCTTTTATCTGACCAAAATATTTTGGTGTGTGATCTGATTGGTTTTATGATTAAGGAAGTCCAGCATTTCCAACAAAAATATACTGTAAGAGGAAAAATTTTCATTTTTTACCAAAAAAGAAATTTCTTCATTTAAAAACTGCTTCAGCATTTTTTTTAGTGTGAGAATGTCAAGCTAGCCTACTGCTGATTTCCTTTTCCTTTTAATTTGGCAGGATAAGATCAGAATCCTTCCATCTTCCCCAGTTAGGGGACCCAGTTTTTACTTCTGCATTTTAAGGTGGTATAAGCTGCCAGCTGGATTTTGAGGCTCTGTAATTGTGTCTCCAGGTATTATAAACACACTGCAGCAAGTGCAGCCTAAGGAGCATGAAATGTTCCTTGTCCCAGTTGAATACGAGGCAATGATATTCCCACTCCGTTGCTGAGAAGGGTTAAGAAAGCTGATAGCAGGTGTAGAGAAGGAAGGATGACATCAGGGGCTTGGATCTAGTTATACATGACTATTTGTGAAGGAAGATTAAAATCAGTGGACGGATAATATCTCTGTGTTTGCATCTTGTTGAAAAAGCAGCCTTTTCCTCTCCCTTTACGTCACTTGCAGTGTCACAACTGCAAATGTAACCACATGAAGAAAATGAAAACTTCAGGCTTTGATGGTCTGCACTCCGCTTTCCCCAGCATCACATAGGAAAGTATGTGGGCCGTCGGCCGAGCGAAGCAGTCACACGAGTAACGTTCTGCCGTGACGTATCACCTGCTGGAGAGGATAATGGTATTGTGCTGCTTGTATGTCATGGCAGAATCAGACCCACGTCCCTGCTGGAAGGACTGCACAGTCCCTCCTTTCCCTCTGCACGCATCTTCGCTGTTTCTCAGGTGCACGCATGACCTAGACTGTAAAAGAGTGCTGGTGTTAGTAACCCATCATCTCTACTGGTCAATAGCCAGTGAAAATATAGTCTGGTTGTTTCCTTTAAGATATGCAAGGTGGCCTTAAAAATCATCTTATATTAGCATTCAAAGGCTTTGTATAGTCCAGCTTGGAGGGATGTAGTTAACACGCACTTTCAATTAGCTCTCAGAATTGGTGACCTAAAAGAAGAGTGATGTGGAACAGCTACTGTTGGGAATGGCTCTTCCAGAGTTTGTAGCAGCGCAGATGCTGAAGCACTGACACACCAGTCACTCATTAAGTGCAGCAAAGTACAGCATCAAGTTTCATCATCACGAACACATCACATTCAGACATGTGCACTGAAAAAAGAGATCCAGCAGTTTATACAGACTATGAGCTCCAATGGAGGTTGAATGACTTCTTGATTCAAAAACAATTAGTAGCCTAGGTCCCTTTAACTAAATGTCTCATTGGTCAGGAAAAAAACCCAAAGTCTCTGTGTATAGCTAGTCCCAAATTACCAAAACTTCCTGCTAATCTTTTCACTGTCTTCTGCTATTTACTTATCATCTTTTTAGATCTCAGCATGAGCCAGACTGTGAAGTTTGTAGGAGGGTGATCGCTTTGTATGTGCTAATACACCAGTAAGCATCATGGGACCCTAATACTTAACATAAGTCTAAGTGTAATATAATTCTCAGGTTACAATGAATGTCCTTTTGCAGCGTATTTCTCTGAGCTTAATAATGGTCAAATATTAAGCAACTTTTCCTTTCAGAACAGACTTATTCCTCAAAATATCAAACTGAACGTTTTTCTTTCCTTTCCTAGTCATCGTTTTAATTTTCACTTTCAGTCTACAAGAAGTCATGGAAATATCATGAGGAAATTCAGATACTCCAAGCATTGTCTCCAGCCAGCTAAAGATGTGCAGTAGCCCTGCAATGTTCAATTGTATTGGATTTTTACCAATGGCTTCCATGAATCTTGAATTCAAATGAACTTTCAAGACACATCTAAATAGCTAGATGCTTATCTGACCTCTATCTAACCTCCCAACCTTTTGTGGCTGACACCATCACTTAATATCATACGTGCATGTGTATGCACACTATAGATAGATGCATACAAACTGCTAGAACATCATTTGTTTTTGTTTTTTTTCCCCTTGAGCTCCTTTTACTCTTCATGAAGAAGTTTATTCCTCTGCATCATCAATTTCTGGGGCTGCCTGCCCTACATGGATGACAGGTTGAGGAGTATAATGTGTCTGGTTATATGCCAGGAAGAAAAAAAATCTAATTTTAGTAAACAAGTGTTGATGCAAAAGGTCACCAAAGTCTGTCAGCCCTTACGTGGAAATTAGGAATGAAGCGTTGAAAAGTGGGGATGTTGCCAAGAACATGACTCTAATGGCTAAACATACTGTCAGTGACATGTGGGAGGGGTGAAGGCAAGAGGACAGGATTCTTGAAGGACAGGATACGTCCTGCCCTTGCTGATCTGGAGGAAAAGATAACAGAGATATACAATATAGAACCATAGAATCATAGAATAGTTTGGGTTGGAAGGGACCTCTAAAGGGCATCTAGTCCAACCCCCCTGCCGTGGGCAGGGACATCTGCAACTAGATCAGGTTGCTCAGAGCCCCCTCCAACCTGACCTCGAATGTTTCCAGGGATGGGGCACCCACCACCTCTCTGGGCAACCTGTGCCAGTGTTTCACCACCCTCAGCGTAAAAAATTTCTTCCTTATCTCTAGTCTCAATCTACCCCCTTCAGTTTAAAGCCATTCCCCCTTGTCCTGTTGCAACAGGCCCTGCTAAAAAGTTTGCCACCATCTTTTTTATAAGCCCCCTTTAAGCACCATATACATGGGTGCTTTGCAGGAGGGGTAGTAAAAAGCAAAAGCAAATTCTTTCAAGATCCACAGTGAGAACCGCTTTGTTTGTTTAAGTGGTTGGCTAAGGGAATGAAAAATGGAACAATTTCAAATCCTGCAGCATGGCAACAACTCCAAACTTCTTTTTTTCGAAAATCCTCCTTAAAAAAAATATTGTTTTTTATAGCATTTTCTTTCTCAAAGACAGACTTTAATGAATTTGACCTCACCCACTCCCAGTGGGAGACAAGCAAGACCAATGTCAGTTAAGTATGTTCTTTTCTTAAAAGAGAGATCAACCTGCTCCTTAAGATCATACAAACAGAGCTCAGCTATTCTGGCTAAGTATATACTGGTAAATTAACGTGCCCAGCACTGGTCTAAGAATGTAAGCATATAGACAGTCACGTTCCTGTGCCTGGGAACGTTTCCTGGCACTGGTTCATTTACTGGTTCATTTAGAAAGGTTTTGTGTTCCTCCTTGAATGAAAGCACTAGCCACTGCCCAGCCCACAGTCACCCACACTCTCCAGGTGAGGTGCAGACCTCAGTGTTTGAGATATGCATCTGCTGATAACAGGCTTGATGTTTTTTAGTTACTTCTGGGGGACCCCTTAGAAATGATCCAGGGATTGCTGTTTGAAAAGCACGCTGTGACCCACCCCAGCCAGGAGCCCTGCACTCAGTGTTCCCAGGTTATTTCTCTCCCAAATTTCTGCAGAGATCTAGTTGATGTCGTCCTCTGAGCTGCTGTAAAGGGTGAGATACAGTTTATATGTAGTCTACCCTGAGACTTAGACCATGGGAGATTTTATACAGCTACGCAAAATGGCTTAAATTTGTCCAAAACAGCGGGTGAGGAAACTCAAAGGGAATGAGGGTGAGGGAACAAGCAGGACGAGAGGAAAATCCTAAACATGTTTCTGATACGACATATCAGGTGAAATTTATTTTAAATAGTAGACCTGACAGCAACCAGGATCTATTCCCCTATGTCCACTGGAGTCAGAGACACCACCTGTGATTCTAATGTTTGGCATAATTTGTTTCCTGATTTCTTCCCTTATTGCAGCCATTAAATTGCTTACCATACTCTAGGAGGGGCCAGTACAAGCACTGTTTTAATAGAAAGCTGGTTGGTCGCTTCCTCCCTTCTCTCCTTTTTTTGCACACGCACACATTTGCTATATATAAAACCAGCTTGGTTAAACTGATAAAGCCAAGGTCATAATTTCTCAGGGAAATGGCAGACTAATGGAAAAAAGGCTATAAATATAATAAAACATGAGTCCCATGACATTTACCAAGGACAATAGTTTCATAATAAACTGTCGGGCACTTTGAAGCCTTCAATCAGGCCCCCAAAAGACATCCTGCATCATCAGTGAGGAGGGGTTGGGATCGGGAGATGGAGGGGAAACCAAGAAACTTTGAAACAGCCAGGGAAAAATATGCCTGTGGTTTCCAAAGTGGCCTGAGTTACTAATGCTCTCTGACGAGTTGAAGGATTAAAAGTTCAAAAGGGCAGGTCACGTGAGAGCACTGAGGTCTTGCAGTGCTGTGACCTAGGAAATACTGACTGGTCAGAGAGTGAACCCATCCACAGCATGTTACCAATTAGTGTTTAATGACCAAATGTGGAATGCATTAGCACTTCTGAGAACTGAATATGTTTTCAAAGGGTCCAAGATGTTCCTTACAAACATTCCTGTGTGGTTTGATTCACACTGTGTTTGGGGAAATCTTCAAGCTTTTTCCAGACTACAAAGCAGATAAGTTGCAAATTCCAGTGGATGTAAGAATGGAACAAACATGGTTTAAATTTCTAAAAAGACAAAAATTTTGAGCTCAAGGACCCAGGTAGGGCCTCTAGGAGTTAAAAAGGAGATTGTCCTGTCATTATTCAGTCACTAACATGCTTGGTACTTAATTCAAGAGTATGAGGATTCAATGGAGCTCTCTCAGTTTATACCAGCTGAGAATCTAGTCCGTGCTCTGAAGACCTTGCTATTATAGAGGCCTAATCTTGCAAACACTTCCTACCATACACATTGCTTTTACATCACATCACAGTTGCAAATTGCACACATCAGTAGATTTTAGGGAGCATACAGGGGAAGAAAGGAAGGAAAATTCACTAGACCCCAAAGCCCTTGGGGTTTGCCTTCCCAAAGGCCAAAGAAAAGGACACAGAAATTGGGCCAGAGTCAGTGTGCTTCATTTATCCTTACTCGTCCACTTCTCCCCCTGCTCTGACCTGACCATCAGTTCCTTTTCCTCCTTCCTTTGGTCCTTTTCAACTCCATACCACTTTCTTCTCACAACATTTTTTCCAGGCCTTTCTTTTTCAGCCTTCAGCCTCATTTTCAGAATTTTACCTTGTTTCCCTCTTCATCTCCTTCTATCTTCTGAGAAACCTGTGTTCCTACTTACTTCCCAGATTACCATGCATAAGACTGACTCATCTCTAGATCATATATTGGGCTAAATTTTGTACCCACTGCATTTTAAACTATTCTTTCAACTGACACTCAGCCTGGATGCATATTTCTGGTGAGCTATATTACAGAGGTAGATCAGAAAGTCCGGTCTTAACTAGTGAAGGGCAAAAAGCAAAAGATGAAGATTCTTGCTTCTTGGTCCATCCTGTTCCATCTTGTTTATGTTATCTGAAAGTGGTATAAGGCATTTCCCAACATCTCTATCTGCTGAAGGGAAGATTCTCTTAGTGTATATGCTACAGAAAATAAATATGAGACTGCCTTCATTAGGACATCTTCGAAAAATTCAGTAAGGGGCAGGATGGGGGAGTGATGGGCCCATTTTGGTATTATAGTGCAATGATGCTTGGCTGGACTGTTCTTAGAAAGGCCAGCTAATTTGTAACTGCCCCCAAGATGTCCCAGGAAGAAGAAGTACAACAATGGCTTAAAGCCATGATGGCATCTCTCTGTCTTCCTGATGGGTTCAGAAAAACCACACTGAAATGTCTCACATCTGTGGAAACAGACAAACAGTGGTGATGTGCTCATTCCTCCTCCATTTATACACAAGGTGCAACAGGTTAGTTTAAACCACATATGCACAACTTCCAGTTGTCAAAAGAAGTAGAGGAAAAACAATGGAAGGTGAAAACTTAGGTGGGAAGATGACAATATTATATCATAGAATCACAGGATTTGATGATGATATTACAGTAGAAGATGTGGGGCGGTACAACTCCGTGTTTATATAGGAGAGCACAAGCCATCCACAGACTAGGCTTTGCATCCCTAGTCTAAGCCTTTCTGTCACAGGGCTGTCACAGAATCCATACACTTGATGTTTAAATAGTCTTTGTGTCTTGTTGAATAAAACCCATCCCTGCAGGGACTATGAGATTTTGTACATCTCTATGGCAGGGTGCCTGAAAAAAAGATTTTAAAAATAAAAGTATCTCTTCATGGTTTGTTATTTAAGGAGCTTAAGGAATGGTAATACCCATCCTTTAGATTTATTGGACGTCTTAGTTGATAGAACATAGTCAGACATAAGGATTGGGATTTTTCTGGCTGTAGAGAGCATTGAATTCTTAAAAGACTTGTTTTTCTAACTATGTAATAGGTGCTAGTAGTTTAACAGGCACTAGCACAATTTCAAAGTTAGCCAGCCTGAACAAAAATAGCTTTTCTTCTGAATTGTCATGTTTTAACCCCAGCTGGCAAATAAGCCCCACACAGCCGCTCGCTCACTTCCCCACCAGTGGGATGGGGGAGAGAATCAGAAGAGTAAAAGTGAGAAAATTTGTGGGTTGAGATAAAGACAGTTTAATAGGTAAAGCAAAAGCTGTACATACAAGCAAAGCAAACCAAGGAATTCATTCACTCCTTCCCATCGGCAGGCAGGTGTTCAGCCATCTCCAGGAAAGCAGGGCTCCATCAAGTGTAATGGTGACTTGGGAAGAGAAACGATGTCACTCTGAACGTCCCCCCCTTCCTTCTTCTTCCCCCAG
>NW_008794640.1:692390-707258 GCF_000699145.1 Aptenodytes forsteri
AGCCTCATGCTAGCTACTATGAAGAAAATTAACTCTATCCCAGACAAAACCAGCACAATAATTTATCACTCTCTTGGTGGCTGCAACATAAATCATCCATAAGTTCTCCACTCATCCATAGATTCCTCCAACCATCATCTCTTTCCAACTAGGTCATTCACAGCTACATGGATACTTCCCAGAAACACCTCTGAGGCACAGTGATGGGGTGCTAACATTTTGGATGTGCAGTTTGAAAATATACCTTTAAATGTCTACTTCTACTCAGCTTTTGAAGATTGTGTTCTGTTAAGACAACAGCTGTTTGTAAAGGAACAGAAAGTGGCAGACAGATCAAAAGCTTGGCCTGTATGAATATTCCTTATTAATAGGTCCAGCCTATTTCCTTTGTTGGAAGAAAGTATCCTGCTAGCAGTGGTATTAATTGTGCATTATATTATGCTTTCATGTAATAGGCATGGATAGCTATGTGTATCTCGTAATACACACAGTACCTCTTGACCCAGAAGGTAGGCCCAGCTCACTTTCAGAGATGCACATTACCCAGACTCTTGAGGGCATAAAGTAAGTAGACATTGGAGTAAAAGATTGCCTATGGGTGAGAGCATTGTTAGAACACTCTGTTCCTCCATTGCAATTTTCAGCTTTTAGTTCCTGTTGCACTGGAAAGGATGAAATGCCAAGACTGACTGTTGTAGGACAGACCAGAACTCAGCCACCCAGGACGTATTTTAAAAAGTTACTTTTCCATATTCCTTTCTAATTGCATTGGACTGTTTCTAGTCTCTAACATATTAACATATGTTGCATACACACACACACACACAGAGTCCTGTGAAAACTTCTATTTATTCTGACACGTTCCAAGTATCTGGATTCACAGGCACATCTCTGTGCTCGTTCCAAGAGGAGTTTATCTGGCTGAGCCGCCCAGCACCTGTTCAGGGTGGGCTCTCCGCTCAGTCCGAGGATGTGCATCAGAGTTACATTTCAGTGGGAGGGTAGATTAAGGATCACTGACTCAGCTGACTTGATCATGTGCAGCTGACCCTTTCATTCAGGGGCTGTTCAAAGTAGCAGCTGGTGAGTGCCAGAGTGATGTTAATGACTGTGCACTCAGGCAGCAGCTCGTTAGGAAATGCACGAAATGTCTGCTCAGACTTTTTTACTGCACAGTTCCCTGAGCTGCTGGAGACCAGAGCCTGTGAGACACTGTTGGTAATTTCCACTGGTTGTGGGGACTTACAAATAGAGCATCAGGCATTTCAAGCATCATAGGAAGGCACTCGAGAATCAAGCAAAGTTAGGCTAGTGATAGCTGTAACTCCAGAGACAGGTTAATGGCACATTGAGACAGGATGGACCAAAAGCTTAAGAATTACTGTGGAATTTAGGAAGCAGCTATCTGATTCTTTGTTACACCATATTTTCTGTGAGACCCTGAGCAAACCTCATAAAGTTGATTTAAGCTGATGGTCAGGGCAGATCTTAAGAGACATCCTTACTCAGCTTGGCTCTGCCTGCCTCTGCAATGAATGCTGTGAACTGCAAGTTACCTTGGTGATGGTCTTCTTGTTTATTAACAGGAATAAAAATTTTAGGAATCCATCAGATCTTCCCCAAGATTATCTTCATCTAGGGGCAATGTGATAAGAACTGAGGGACCGAAAAGGGAGGCCAAGAACAGTATATTGGTTTTGAGCACTTATGTATGTATTATGAAAGCAAAGTCTTCACAATTGCAGAAAGGGTAGAACAGGCAGTCTTGACTATGTACTCTTATTTTCACCAGTTTCTGGTCACAGGCCAGGCCCTCTCCAGTTCCCCAGGTAACGCTGAGAAGTTTTGTAGTGGATGGCAGTGGTACGCTATTATAGTACCTGATGACTTCAAGATAGTAAGTGGCAGCAGCTACAGAGAGTTCCCCATCACCTGTATGAGACTGTACTTGGCAGGTTATCACTCAGTAAGAGAAGGTTGCAGTCTCCTTCAGTCTGCTCCTCTCCAGCATGTGGTGAATCGGCTCCTTTCACAGGAATAAAATGCTGGTTATAAAGGATTCTCTGATCTGCCATAGAAAGATGTAACTGGAGTTCATGGTTGAAAATCAAAGACAGGATACTTTAGAAAGGAAACAAAATGACAGGATGAATAGCCATTGGGTAAGAATCCCAAGGGGAAAACTCCTCATGTTTCCAAATCAAGACAAAGGTCCAAACTGACTTTGCCTTTCTGTAGGGATTTATCTGAGATGGCCAAATTTGGAGCCTGTCAAGCTAGATTTCTCCTGAGAGCAATTCAGATTTTCCCTCTGGAGGATCACCCTTTGGAGGAAGTTCAGTCTTTTCCATTGACTGCGGAGGAAACTCACAGGAACAGTGCTCCTAACTTAGACACCAGTTAGAACTGGGCTTGACTGCTTTTCTCAGTGAATTTTGCCACTTATGAATTGCTGGGGTAATTACAAGAATAAATGGATTAAAAGTAACATTTTATGACAGAAAGGAGGGCAATCTGGGTGATCCAATAATCTTTTCCAACTTTAAATTACGTCAATTACGAATCTTTTACAGTATTAATGCAGAACTATGTAGTTCAGGTTTCTCTGTACAGGAGAAGGACTGCAGACAGCTCCCTCATCACCCTTCTTCTCTGTTTTACTGGTGTGACAGACACATTCAGACTATGGCTGCCTCCAACCCTGACACTGCAAGTGGAAGTCCTGATGTGGTGATTGCAGGGGAAAGTTCATGTCAACCCAGGCAGGCAGCCAAACACTGAGCTCATGTTAACACTCTTCCACCCAGGCGTAAGAAGAGCACACTACAAACACACAGATTGATATCAGCATTTGGTGGGAACAGATCCAAGAGCTGGATGTCAGTGGGTTTTGTGATGCAAAAGAAAAAAAGAGATTAGAAAAAAAAAGATCATATAATCATACATAGTGTTCTGGCTCCAGGTTGCTAAACTGGAGAGGGTTCAGAGAAGAGCCACCAAAGTGATTAAAGGATTAAAAACATACTTTACAGAAAGACTCAGGAATTCAATTTGTTTAGTTTAATCAAAGAAAACGTTGAGGGATGACTTGATTACAGCCCGTTAGTAGCTACTTGGGGAATTAAACTTCAATAATTGCCTCTCTTGTCCAGCACAAAAAGATTTAATAAGATCTGATGGCTGAAAGCAAGGCCAAAAAAACCCCCATTCTAAAAATATTAAGTATTGTAAACAGTTCCCTAAACAGGTAAATTGTAAAAACAAGGTTAGACTTTTTTGTTCTCCATAAGATATTACATTACCTGTGTTGATATGGCCTATCTGTTTCTCCACTTCCCCCAAAGGGCCTTAATTTAGCTGAAGATATTAATTTTACCAAATATGGGTATCTACATTGGAGACATCTAATCTGACTTGATTAAGCCCGTTAGTAGCTACTTGGGGAATTAAACTTCAATAATTGCCTCTCTTGTCCAGCACAAAAAGATTTAATAAGATCTGATGGCTGAAAGCAAGGCCAAAAAAACCCCCATTCTAAAAATATTAAGTATTGTAAACAGTTCCCTAAACAGGTAAATTGTAAAAACAAGGTTAGACTTTTTTGTTCTCCATAAGATATTACATTACCTGTGTTGATATGGCCTATCTGTTTCTCCACTTCCCCCAAAGGGCCTTAATTTAGCTGAAGATATTAATTTTACCAAATATGGGTATCTACATTGGAGACATCTAATCTGATCTCATTGTTTTGCTTTCTATATGGTCAGAAGAGAGAAGGAGGCATTTTTAAGTGTATAGTTCACCTTCTGTTCAAGCTAATTTCCAACTGTTTGGACGGGTGTCCTTAGCAATAAGCCATGTGGGGTGAACGCAAGTTTAGTGGGCTTAAGTACAGGAGGAAGCGTTTGAGACTCGCATGTAGAGTTACAGAGACAGATGCTTTAACCCAGACAAGCATTAGTTCAGGGAAGCTTGTAGTATGTATTAGATTGATGATTCAACCAGCTAGCATATTGTAAGGTTTCCTTCATCTGTTATAGGCCAGAATACTGAAACCCTGCAGACATACTCCACAATTCTTTAGGAAAAGCTAAAGTTCAGGGAGAAGTTGGAGACAGCAGTTCTTAGCCTTTTCCATGGTGGCCAATCTCACCACACACTCCTCCTCTTGTTTAGCAGTGTGATACTGACAGTATAGCCTCATGGTTCAAGAAATCAACTGCAGAAAATTATTTCAGAAGTGTTCTTTGAGGCCCCAGTTGAGAACTGGACCCTGCCCTACCAGAGATAGTGCAAGCAAACATTGAGAAGCACATTCTGCTCTGTTTTATATATAGTATTATAATTATATTTATATGTTGTTATGCATAGTCAAAAAAAGACAAATAATGGAAGAGGGAATATGCATTTATAGGATCACAGGATACATCCATTTGGAAGGGAACTCATGAGGTCTCTAGCCTAACCTTCTGCTCAAGACAGCGCTAGCTACAACATCAGACCAGGTTGCTCAGGGTGCTCAGAGCTTTATTCAGTCTGTTCTGGAAAATCTTTGAGGATGTAGAGTGTGCAACCTCCCTGGGCAACCTGCTCTGTAACTTGACTGTCACAATGTAAGTGTTTCTCCTTATTTCCATCCTGGATCTCTGTTGTTTCAGCTTGTGCCTGTTGTCTCTTGTCTTCCCATTTTGCAGCACTAGAAAAAGCCTGGCTCCATCTTCTTGATATCCTCCACACTGTGAGCTCATGTCCAGTTTTTTACTACCCGCCTTTTCTACAGAGCTACTCCCCAGTCAGTCAGTCCCAGCCTGTTTTGTTGTAAGGAACACTTCCTTCCAAGAGGCAGGATTTTTGCATTTGTCCTTGTTGAATTTCATAAGGTTCCTGTTAGCCCATTCCTCCACCCTGCCAAGGTCCTTGTGGATGGCAACCAAGCCCTTGAGTGCATCTACTGTTTCCCTTAGTTTCATGTCATCGGTAAACTTGTCAGGTATGCACTTTTCACCTCCTCCAGGCCATTGATAAAGATATTAAACAGGACAGGTCTTGTGGCAGTCCACTTGTTACTGAGCTCCAGGTAGGGCGGGACCCGGAGCTAGACCACCCTGCCAAGGTCCTTGTGGATGGCAACCAAGCCCTTGAGTGCATCTACTGTTTCCCTTAGTTTCATGTCATCGGTAAACTTGTCAGGTATGCACTTTTCACCTCCTCCAGGCCATTGATAAAGATATTAAACAGGACAGGTCTTGTGGCAGTCCACTTGTTACTGAGCTCCAGGTAGGGCGGGACCCGGAGCTAGAGGGAGAGAGACACTACCCTTTGAACCCGATCATGCAACCACTTCTGATTTTCTACTCATCCAGACTGTAACATCCTACCTTGAATAGAAAAATACTGTGTGAGACAGCATCTAAAACCTTGCTGGGAGGTAAATGACATTCACTGGGCTTCCCTTATCTGCAAATCAAGTCATGTTTTCATAGAAGGCAATAGGTTTGGTCAACCATGATTTATTCTTGGAAAATCTATCTTTACTGTTTCCAATCACCTTCTCCTTTATGTGGCCAAAACTATGTTTCTAGAGGACTTGTTCCACTATTTTTCCAGGGGCCAAAGTGAGGCTCACTGGCCTGTTGTTCCCCAGGTTGACCTTTTGGCCTCATTTTGAAATGGATGTAGCATTTGCCTTTCTCCAGTTAATCAGGGTTCCCCCCAAGTTCCATGACCTTTCAAAGATGGTAAGGAATGGCTGTGCAAAGACAACAGCCGTTTATCTCAGCACTATGGATGATGCCCATCTGATCCTATGAACTGGGACAGGTCAAGGTCTCAGAAGTAATCCCTGATTTGACCCTCCTCCACTGCTGGTAGATCTTTTTCTCCTTGAACCTTCTCACTAAGCAAAGGCCTGGGAAATCTTTTTTGTGAAGACTGAGATAAATAAGGCACCAAATACCTCAGCCTTACCTGAGTCATGCAACACATCCATCTCCTAAATCACCCACCTCATTCAGCAAAGGGTCCATATTTCCCTTGTTCAGTCTTATTTACATATATTCGGTCAGTCATTGCCTATCACAGTGACCGATATTGCTTAATTTCGTTTTTTTGTACTCTCCCATCTCTCTGCATTTGCTCTTCATATATTGTATTTAAATTCTGTGAAGTAGAAACTGTATTTTTAGCAAACTCTGCCTTGACACAATAGCATACGGCAATGCAACGCAAAAACTAGGGCTGAAAGTCAGACTGGCTCACATGGAGTCAGCACAGTAACTTCCCTGTCCATCGCTTTCTTTAGCACTGTTTGTCATCCAGGAAACACCTCAGGGAAACAGCACAGGTCTGAAATGCTCAATCCATAAAGCTGGATCATCCAGCTCCTAAAGCCACCGGTGCTGAAAGAGATCTTTCCAAGACAGCAGGACCCATAATTTCTTAGACAGCCATCAGAGGAGATATTCAAATGATATTTACACTTCATTGCACTCCTCATTCCATCTGGTCAGGCAAAGTCCAGAGAAATTCAAATACATTAGTTGGGTGGTTGTCTCAAGTCAACTTCTTTATGTTGCCCACCCAGCACTAGCTCTCCTGGAAGGGAGGCTGGGTTAACAACATATCAGACCCTCTCTCACCCAACCCCATCAGGACTACACCAGAATAATTTTGCTAGATAAAGCCTCATAGTGGAGGCCTTCACTTACAGGTTGAAACCCTGTCTGGTGCTGAACTGAGAAAATAAATTCAGTGATTGCCTCACTGGGCATATTCAGGATATGTCCATGGGGTATGCTATGGGCTGACGTCTGTTTACTCGCTGAAGCAACCAGAAGTTGCATACCTGTGTTGGCACAGTAACGATTCCAAGCTAATAAGCCATGCTGAATGGCAGGCTATGTTTGCTCTGACATAGCATTCAGATAGCAGGATCACACAGCTTTTGGTTTACAGCTGACTGATATCCTGCCATTTTGGAAAGAGCTCATACCTGTGCAGATGCACCTGTCCAGCCCTCACTAAGTGCAAGGCTCTCCTGTCACCCGGAGTTATCTGCCATATCTACAAACTGCAAACATGATTTTTCCTGAATAAGGTTGTTTTATTTGTGCCATTTTTTACTTTTATTTACTTGATGTGTTAGGAATTGGAAAGAAAAACCAGTAAAAAACCTCCAGTCTTTTCATACTCTCCCACCACAGTTTCTGTGTCAAGCAGTATTCAGGACACTGCACATATAGGAGACACCAGACCATATGGATAAGGAAAAAGATAGAGCTTTGCAGATTCAGAATGTCTGATTCAATATCCTGTCTCGGTTCCTCTACAGGAGCAAGGAAATACCATGCATTCCAGTTCAGAATTGTTATCATATACAGAGATGTAATAGTGTGCTTCTGAAATGTAAAAAAACCAAAAAAACAACCCACAGGGCAGGAATTTTTTGAAGTCAGGATTCCTATTGTGGGAAAAAAGAAATAGGGAAAGGGGAATTAACATATTCTACCTACACCTTTAAAGCTGTGTACTCACAGCTTTCAGATTAGTGTCTGTAACAAACAAAGGAGAGACAAGTACCTTTGACTTCATTTTTTTCTGCTGAAGAAAGTCAGAACCTCTCAAGATTGGACAGAAAGCCTCCTAGTTTTTCAAAGTACTCAAAAGATTTTAGTTGGTTGATCTGTGTTGTTTTAAACACGCTGTTCAATACTTGAAGGAAGAGTTTCTCTTTGGCTAACTCTCCCAAATGCAAAAGGAAATGTACTTTATTTTATGTAAGTAAAGGACAGAAGGTATTCTGGAAGCCGTCTGTACTTTCTTCCACTCTCCTTCCTCCACCCACATGAAAGAATGAGGAAAGTAAGAATGAATTACCCATTCACTTCTTGACCCCTAAGAAAACTTAACTGAGACTCTAAATGGACTGCTTTCTTCAGACATGAAACAGCAATAATAATGTGATGTGACATCATTAAATCACTTCCAAAAAGTCCAACACTGGCTCAAAAGTGATCTTGGAATCACTTAATAGCTTTGGCAATTTTAATTTTTTCCCCATTCAGGAGAAGGTGCTAGTCCTCAAGGACAGTTACTTCTAGACCAAGTAACAAGTCTCAGCCATTTTGGCTGCTTGCCTAGTCAAAAGTGTGGTATGAGTTTGTTCCAAATACACACATCACCTCCAGGCAGAAACCAAGCATGGAGAATTGCCAGAAAGACTAATGCATGAGGAAGTTATTAACATGTGAGAACAGGAAGTTATAAATGAAGGCTATATTGCAACCTTTATTTTGGAGGGTGTTACCAGGCTCCTCCCAGACTGGTAAATATTTGTGTAGCTATCTAGGAACCTGATCCTTCTTCCATAGGAATCAAGACAGTGCTTACTATTGCCTTCACTGGTACAAGAGTCAGGCCATCAAGTATTTTAAATAAGCATTGCAGTTTTTCCTTTCTCAAGGAAATGAATTTTGAAAAGCAAGTATAGTTGAGTTTACAGAGACTGTCTTTCTGAAGTCCTTATGGCAAGAAACTCTGTGGTTTTCTAAGGAAACAGAACTTGTTGTCATTTGGAAAGAGGTTTTGAAAAGTACACATTAGAACCTGAAATGAACTGATGCTGAAATTTTCATTTTTCTACTTTATATCCATCCAATTCTGTCCCCACAACAAGGCGTGATGTGGGAGCACATGTTCAAGCCCTACCTATTAATAGACACACAAACCCTCAAGAAGCTATGTCACATAGTTTGAAATGCAATTCTCAAGCCAATGTATTTTAAAATTGGGGGGGGGGGGAGAAAGATAAATGGAGATAAAGATCATTTCCCACTTATGAAGACCTCATGTGGATCTGGCCAAGGGCATCCAGCCCAGACATTCCAAAAGACTGCTGCTGTAAAACAAAATTACTCTTTTTAAAGCATTTACTTGAAATACCAAATCTAAGTGTTCTTAAGATGAAAGAGCCTCTTTAGTTAATTTTAGACAAGGCTCTCCTATTTTGGTTGTGGACTGGAAGGAGAGAAAAGTAAAATGTTTACTCTGAGAACAACAGTACTGGGCACTGAGCCCAAATACAGCTATCTCCCATAATTCTCTTACCATACAAAATATGGTTCCTTCTAGAAGTATTTACATCAGTCTGAACTACTGCAAAATGACCATGCAGCTCATTATCAAATATCAGATCAGTACAATCTGCTGCACTTCTGTACACTGTGGTATTGCCACTTCATCCACCCACTACCCAGAAGAGTCAGTGGCAAGTTATACAAGTGTATAGTAAAGAAAGAAAAAGGAGACTGGACCTGAGATGTGGGTGACGCCTTCAGCTTTCAAGATTGTGAAAGCAAGGGCAAAGGCACTAAACCTGATAAACTAAACTTGTGGCTCAGAGGATGTGTGAAATGAATAGGGGAGTGTGAACACATGTGAAAGAGGCCTGGCTCCAGCAATTGCTCATAGATGATGATTGTAAAAGATCAATTTTGGAATGAATGAAAAAGGCACAGGTTCATACTGCAGACCAGGTACAAGGGTCTCAGGCTGTCAGAATGGGAGATGAATAAGAAATACTGAGAAGGAAATGATTCATTCTACAGATGACCAAATTCTGCCAATAACAGGTCTTGTTTGTGTCCATCGGCTTGTTTTCTTTCTGTGAAACACATACAATGATACATTCTCTAAAACAGGCTTGTTTTAATGACTCACTAGATGCTGATTGTAAAAGGCATTGATCATGAACACCACTGTAAAAATGTAAGTCATATTGGAACAATAAGCTACAGGCTTTCTACGATGGAGTGACTGCATCAGTGGACAAGGCAAGAGCTACTGATGTCATCTACCTGAACTTCTGTAAGGCCTTTGATATGGTCCCCCACAGCATTCTTGCCTCTAAATTGGAGAGATAAAGTTTTGATGGATGGACTGTTAGAAGGATAAGGAATTGGCTGGATGGCTGCATCCAAAAAGTTACAGTCAACAGCTCAATGTCCAAGTGGAAACCAGTAACCGGTGGTGTCCCTCAAGGGGTCTGTACTGAGACAAATACTACTTAATAACTTCATTAATTACATAGACAGTGGGATTGAGTGCACCCTCAGCAAGTTTGCAGACGGCATCAAGCCGAGTGGTGCAGTTGATTTGCTTGAGGGAAGGAATGCCTTTGAGGGGCACCCTGATGGGCTTGAGGAGTAGGACTATGTGAACCTCATGAAGTTCAACAAGGCCAAGTGCAAGGTCCTGCACCTGGGTTAGGGCAATCCCCAATATCAATACAGGCTGGAGGATGAAGGGATTGAGAGCAGCCCTGCGGAGAAGGACTTGGGGATACTGGTGGATGAAAAATTGGATATGAGCTGGCAACATGCACTTGCAGCCCAGAAGGCCAACCGTATCCTGGGCTGCATAAAAAGAAGCATCACCAAGAGGTCAAGGGAGGTGATTCTCCCCTTGTACTCTGCTCTCATGAGACCTCAACTGGAGCACTGTATCCAGTGCTGGGGTCCCCAGGCCAAGAAAGACATGGACCTGTTAAAGCGGGTCCAGAAGAGGGCTACGAAAATGATCAGGGGGATGGAACACCTCTCCTATGAAGAAAGGCTGAGAGAGCTGGGGTTGTTCAGCCTAGAGAAGAGAAGGCTTTGGGGAGACCTTATTGCAGCCTAGGGCCTGTTGCAACAGGACAAGGGGGAATGACTTTAACCTAAAGGGGGGTAGATTTAGACTAGATATAAGGAAGAAATTTTTTACGCTGAGGGTGGTGAGACACTGGACCAGGTTGCCCAGAGAAGTTGTGGATGCCCCATCCCTGGAAGTGTTCAAGGTCAGGTTGGACGGGGCTTTGAGCAACCTGATCTAGTGAAAGATGTCCCTACCATTGCAGTGGTTTGGACTAGATGATCTTTAAAGGTCCCTTCTGACCCAAATCATTCTATGATTCTATGAGATATGTATGTTGGTTCCCTCACAATAAAAAAAGAAAAAAAAAAAATGTCAAAGAAGAAAAGCAAATTCAAAATGCTGGTCATTGTATGGCAGCAGCCAAACAACTCTGCCAAATAACATGTTGATTTTAAGTAGCATCACAGCTGGGGGAGGGGAAATGTTTGTTTCTCTTTTTACTGTTTCTTTGCTTTTATTTCACCCAAGCATTTTTTTCTACTTTTCAAAAATTTTTCCTTATCTGAGCCATTACAAAAGCGAAAAAGAGAAGTCAAAGGGCAATAGTAAAACATTTCACAAAGGAAACTAAAATTGTAAAGGAGAAATAAAAGTATTGATTCACATGAAAAATTGTCTTTTTTTTCCAAATTGCCTGCAAAAACCCTCAACCACAAATACAAATTTTCCAGGTAAACAGGTCTGCTATTTTTATTGCCATTTTGGCTTGAAAGGACACTTGAATGTTAAGATAGACCTGGGACTTCATAATTTTAAATATACCAAATATGTCCATTAAAAATGAAGCAAAATCATTCAATTAAGGAAACAGCACCTGAGTCCAAAAGAGATCAATGTACTTTAATTGCCAATGCACTTTGTTGTCATTTTAAACTATATGTCCATGAAGCCCATCAGAAAAATCTATGATCACTTATCAAAGTAAGCAAAGTTTCCTAGCAGCTGGAGGATCAAAGAATAATAGGCCTTTAGTCTGCAGACTGCATCAGTGGAGTTCTTCAAAGGCAAATAAGCTTCTCTGTCCATGACTCCAGAGCACTTTGAGATCCTTTGGGATCACAGATGCTGCGTTTCAAAGCACACCAAGAAGTGTGAAAGTCAAAATTAAAGAACAGTGCTCTGTCATCTGGGAAGAGGATTTTAAAACGAACTAGGGCCAGGTTCTTCATCATCTGCATGAACTCACAGATGCTTTGATGTTTCCAGAAAAGGCCATTTGTGAATCCTGAAGAAAACAGCATCTGACCGTAGTAAGGATTTTAGTGCATCTTAGTGGAAGGACCATATCTTCTCCTATTTTCCTGATGCAGATCGCAACAATAGGCATCCCACTCTGCCCAACACAGAGAAGCTGTCTCTTCTTATTGTTATATGTTATTTCGAACGCTGCACAAATATTCTGTCCCCAGTACTGAAGCAAGACATAAAGAGAGGCAATTCCTAAGGCAAGAAAAATGCTTTCCTCTTCAGCATTTTGGAGTTGGGGAAAATGCCATCAAGCTGCATCCTTGGGAGAGCAACAGAACTCCTCTGAGGAGAAGAAAGGAAGTGAAAGGATGGCTTTAAACTGAAGATTTAGCAGAAATTTGGCTAGATGAGCAGGTAAAAGCTGGAGATCACCTGACTATCTTTCCAAAACTTCACACTCCCAAAGAACTCTACTCACTACAGGGATGTGAAAGCCTTCAGGTTTATGTCTTTTAACAAGATGACATACTAAACCGCTTACAGAGCTTACTACAATCTTTCCCTACCACTGTACTCACTGAAAGATCTCAGAAGTAGACAAGTAAACATGAAAAAATATTAGCTCTACTGACTCTTTATAATTCTTTTTTTGTAAAATGTCCTTATCTTGGTCTGTAGGTGAGGCACAAGAAGGTGGAGTAGCTTGCTAACATTACAGTCTATCTACAGTACTGCTTGCACTTAGGGACAGGCTGACATTCCTCAGTTATCCTGACTTCCTTAAGCACTACACTCCATGCTGAGCACAGAAATTAGCAGGTATTTCACCAGTGGCAAGCCCTGTTCCCCTAAGCGGCAGACCTGCACTCCATTCATTAAGCTACTATTTCCTTTTAGCAAACAGTTCCTGCTTCAATATGTCATGGTGTTTTTAGATGAAGGTCTTGACTACTTATTCGTGAAGCACTGAAGTATTTGAGGAGGTTTTGTACAAGAAAGAATTCCTGACTATTAAAATCCAGTCTTTTTTCCTACTTGGTTAGCTGTCATGAGTTGATGCTCCCTTTACACCCTTTCCTACACACAGCTGGAGCCCTCTGTTGTGGCAGTCCTTTTTATGGCCAGGTGTGAAAAACCGCACTTCCTTGCATATGCAACATGTTAATAAGCTCTATCCATGGAGGACAAACAGGAAAATGGTGAATGAATGGGTGGATGAGTCTGTGAGGTGGAGTCTAGAGACAGAAACTGAAGACAGTGAAGAAAAAGTAGAATTTCTTCTTTCATTTAGTTCATAGAATCATAGAATCATTAAGGTTGGAAAAGACCTCTAAGATCATCGAGTGCAACTGTCGACCCAACACCACCATGCCCACTAAACCATGTCCCTAAGTGCCGCATCTACACGTCTTTTAAATACGTCTACGGACAGTGACTCCACCACTTCCCTGGGCAGCCTGTTCCAATGTTTAACCACTCTTTCAGTAAAGAAATTTTTCCTCACATCCAATTTAAACCTCCCCTGGCACAACTTGAGGCCGTTTCCTCAACGGCCTGGGAGAAGAGACCGACACCCACCTCGCTACAACCTCCTTTCAGGGAGTTGTAGAGAGTGATGAGGTCTCCCCTCAGCCTCCTTTTCTCCAGACTAAAAGCATTCTCCACGCTTTTAGCCTGTGAACAGTTTAATCCCTTAAACTATCACGTCTCACGTAGCGCACAGTTCCCTGTTTTCTTGGCTTTTGAAAAACTGATTGCTGTTTGAGACATGTAGTTCTAGTATAGCCTAAAAGAGAAGATCAGTTTGCAACTTCCTCCAGGATTACTGTTTCTTTAGAAACTGTTTCTGGTCTAAAACTGATGGCAGGGCATTTGAGATAAAGTTTCACAAAAGCTGTAAAACAAAGACACTCTTGTATCATCGCAACGCTCCCCTCTCCCTTCATTTCCCTGAATGAAATAATGTATGAGATAATCTGAAAGATTTTCTTTCTCAGTGAGAAACTGGCTGTTCTCATCTCCAGCTGATCAGACTGTGGCTGAGAATATGTGGGCCCTCATCGCTGCTTGAAATTTCTACCTCTTCCCGGAGGAGACTTCCTGCACTGTGAGGTGAATCAAAATGAGTAACACCAGGCACTTGCATGAACCACACTATTTCCTGCCACCATGCTGGAACATAGATGTGCATATATCCAGCAAGGGGAATAATGTGTGGTAGAATTGCAGAAATTAGCTTGAAATTTGTTTCACTCCCTCTTGAATCTTTTTTGCCAGGAATACCTAACCAATGAAGTATTGTAAATAAAAATAGTCACAGAAAATGTTATGTTTTAAATAACAGCAATAGGGAAGCTAGAGTCTTCATGTGCGTGAACATTTTTCTGAAAGGCCAGTATAAAGTTCACCCAACTGAGGTGATAATGAGGAAAAAATACTTCTGAGAGCTTTTAAAAAGCTGAACATCAAAGTCCCACTTTTAGGGTTTAAGAATATGTGAGCTGTGTTGCTATTTGAAATTTCTGCCTGTTCCCAGGGGAGACTTTCTGCGCTGTGAATGAAGACCAGTAACCTTAAGGCCAACTTCTGTGAAGTTAGCCCAGGGTTTTTTTTGATGCAAGGACATGAAACAAGCCTTCAGAGAAGGGGACACATGTGTCGTGGTTTAACCTCAGTTGGCAACTGAGCACCACACAGCCGCTCGCTCACTCCCCCCATCCAGTGGGATGGGGGAGAGAATTGGAAGAGCACAACTGAGAAAAACTCGTGGGTTGAGATAAACAGTTTAATAATTGAAATAAAATGATGATAATAATAATAATAAGGTAATAATAATAATACACAAAGCAAGTGATGCACAGTACAATTGCTCACCACCCGACGACCGATGCCCAGCCAGTCCCTGAGCAGCGGCCCCCCCGGCCAGCTTTCCCCAGTTTATGTACTGAGCATGACGTCACATGGTATGGAATGTCCCTTTGGCCAGTT
>NW_008794640.1:707383-712329 GCF_000699145.1 Aptenodytes forsteri
TCAACATTATTCTCATGCTAAATCCAAACCACAGCACTGTACCAGCTACTAGGAAGGAAATTAACTCTATCCCTGCTGAAACCAGGACAACATGCAAGAGCTTCACTGCAACCAGTGTGACTAGGCACAAGCAGCATCTGCCCCACTGGTATACTCCATTGGGAGAGTTATTTATAGCATGTTTATTCTACAATAGTTGATGATATTATATAGCTCATCAATCTAGTAAAAATTACTTGCAATAGGTTAACATATCCCATGTAAGGGATGGGATTTTAGTATTTATTTTCCTGTCAGATAAGGTAACAATGTATGTACAATAACAGTAGACATTTCTGTTATCTTTATATCAAAATATATTTAACTCATCTCAGTTTAAAAACAAAAAAAGACAGAAGACTCAATACAATTCTGCTGGGGTCTACCTTATTGCTTGTTTTTACCAAAAAAACCACCCCAGAATATACTTTTGTAAGACACGCCTTGTTTCACAAGTGTTTCACTCTTCACATTGGGTTAGTTTATGGAGAAAATTTGATTCTGCTCTCATGACTCCGGGAAATTCCAGGTGTCTATGTAGAATTGTACACAGATGATACATGCACAAGTCTTTTGAGGAGCGGCTGAGGGAACTGGGGTTGTTTAGCCTGGAGAAAAGGAGGCTGAGGGGAGACCTCATCGCTCTCTACAACTCCCTGAAAGGAGGTTGTAGCGAGGTGGGTGTCGGTCTCTTCTCCCAAGTAACAAGCGATAGGACGAGAGGAAATGGCCTCAAGTTGCACCAGGGGAGGTTTAGATTGGATGTGAGGAAAAATTTCTTCACTGAAAGGGTTGTTAACCATTGGGACAGTCTGCCCAGGGAAGTGGTGGAGTCACCATCCCTGGAGGTATTTAAAAGATGTAGGTGTGGTGCTTAGGGACATGGTTTAGTGGTGGACTTGGCAGTGTTAGGTTAACAGTTGGACTTGATGATCGTAAAGGTCTTTTCCAACCTAAAGGATTCTATGATTCTATGATTCTGTGCAGCACCAAAATGAATATCCCATATTGCAGCCTCTTCCCTTTCTTATGTAGAGTCTGACTGTGCTTGTCCTATGACTTTGAATTGCTTGGAGGTGGTTATACTAAATTACTAAAGCTCTGATTGTATAAATTACTGCGGGGAGAGGTAAAGATGGCTGTTTGTTCTGTACAAAGTTCTAATGGCAGAGCTTTAATATCATGATAAGAACAGAGGAGTATTTAACACCCCCCCCCAACATTTCTGATATAAAATGGATTGTACAAGAAGCTGTTTTGTGAAACAAGATGCTGTAGGTCAGTAAATAAACACTAACCAGTGCTCGTTTCATGATGTATTTTTTACACAAACACTGTCAAAACATGAGAGAAAACCAAACTATACCTGTATAACTACCACACAGATCCTGCAAAGAAGAGGGAAGAGGGAAAGCAAAGGCTTCATTTACGGACTCTAACCTTATAAAAAAAAAAAAAGGTGTGGTTCTCCCTCTGGTTTTGTCCCATCACAAATTCATCAGTCTCTTGGTGGTTTTGTCAATCGTGGTAGCCAAAGTGCTCAGGCAGAGACAGCACTTCTGACATTTCATCCCTCTGTCATCCCTCCACTGCCCTCCTTCCCACTGTCCCTTTAGACGTCCGTAATAGCTTGGCTACAGAAATTTCTGCCTCAGGCTTCCCTGCCTACTAGTTTCTTTCCACATTGCCTTGAGTTGGATCACTTTGCAGAGGAAACAGCATGACTTTCATGCTGATTTCCACAAAATCAAGCAGCAGAAAACAGCCATCTTTTCAGGCCTTTCTCATCCCCAGGGCTCTCAGAGAAAGACAAAGGATAATGCCACAGATGGGCGTTTTCTCCCTTCCCTATTTTTTGGCTAGCATCCAGGAGTGCAGAATTTCCACAAGAAAGCTGAAGTGGCCAAATCCAATGACATTATATTCCAATTTTATCTCATTTTAACTACGCTTGTTGGAAATTTTGGACTTCATGTGCACACTATTCACTTCAGTTGTATTGTGGTGGCAAGCACTAAAGAATAAACAGTCTTACAGGAGTACTTTTGTATAAGATTTGAGAGAGGTGACACAGATTTGGTTATAAATATGGACTTCTCACATTTTCAGGTACCATCCCTTTGATATTTGATTCATTCCTTTGATTCTTGTGCAAACCACTGTGGTGCTGAGATCAGTACCCAAATTTTTAAATGCAAGGTATCTAATGTAAAGGCATGTATGTCCAATTAGAGATAATTGCCAAATTGGCTGGAGCTGAGACCCAGCTGAAGTCTGTTAAAGCTGGGGAAAGCTTCCATTCACCTCATCAGATGCTTGTTACACAGACTGACACCTCCACGTAAACTTCAGGACTCTGTAATGAAAGTTCTCTTGGTAGTGGCAACCACTGTTTTAGAAGATTTCTGTTCAGCTATTAATGTGTTGCAAACTCATTTTTCCTACTAATTTCTAAAAGCCGAGTCAGGATCTGATTAGTGCCCATAGTCATATGGGCACATAATACATAATACAAAGATTATACTGTTTTATGTAATCACCTATGACTGTAAGCACCTATCATTGTCTTGTCCAAGATCACAAAAATGATTCTTCAGCATAATTTAAAACAGAATCCAGTAGTATAAGGTCCTAATTCACGGGTCTGAATCTCCAACACTTTCTCCCCAGTCAAAAGTTAGCCACTCATCTAGAAATTAATAAATTCTGTTTGCCTAAATATAAACTATATGTAGAATATATATATACATGTAGTAATTCTACAAATATATATACATACATAAATACACACAGACATGTATTTATGGAGTGACCAAGACAAAACTCAAAGGATCTGAGGAAAATACTCTATATTCTTAATCAACCCTGTTCCTAATCTCTTGTCTCAAGAATGGCCATAGTTGTCTCCTTGGTAAAAATCAAAGTCATTTTAAGAGAAAGTAACATTCCTATCAGCATCAGGCACTGAGTGATCATATCTGCCTAAGTTCTATTAAGGTTCAAATAGAAGAAAATTTGATAAAGTACTTCTAGTGTACATGAACAGGAAAGCTTGAACAACAGCCAAAGCAATGAAATAAGCACATTTTAAATTATATTGCCCACGTGTAAGCCTTATTCCACAGGACTGTGCAAAAGAGCTCCCAAGTTTCTAAGACGTCAGCTGAAGATCTGCAAGAAGCCATTGGTGTAAGGGAAGTGGTGTCAGAAGGCAGCAAAGCTGGCACCAAATCAAGTTTCCAGCAAAGGACTCCTACTAAAGTTTTTTTTAAGATATTTGCATTTCTTAGAAAATTAATTTTCTGATGTCACGAGAGAGTAGAAAACTCTTGCTTCACTTTATGTAAGAAATTAATTATAGCAGCCAAAACATTTCTTGATCGTGGAATTACTGTTATAACAACAAATGCATGCATGCATAAGGTGTATGATCAGGGCAGCACTCCATCCAGCATTTCCCAGTCCTCGGCCCTTGGGAATAAGGAAAATTGAAGAAGCTTTAAAAAAAGGTGGGGTAGGGGGAGAGAAAATGGAAGAAGCAGCTTCCTGAAATTCATCTCTAAAATGAAGACACCAAGGAGTGCTACTGAAACCAAGTTAAGAGTTTCCTGGTGAAGAAAGGAAAAAAAATAGGTAATATAACTTAAGCTAAGAGGTAAGAGAGACAGAGTGCAACTGAAGCATAATTTAAAATCTAGACAGAACTGAAGCATAATTTAAAATCTAGCACTGAACAAATTAGGTCATTATAGCAATGTTTGACCTTGATTTGACTGTATTATGTACCAGTTCTGAACATTTTGTAATCAAAAATATTTAGACTGAAGCATAATTTAAAATCTAGCACTGAACAAATTAGGTCATTATAGCAATGTTTGACCTTGATTTGACTGTATTATGTACCAGTTCTGAACATTTTGTAATCAAAAATATTTAGGGATATTTCTGAAGGGAAGTGTAGGTGTTTGACCCTGGATGTTTTTTTTTTTCCCTGGGAACTAAGCCTTTCAAATTTTCTCCTACTGACTGATACAAAAAAAACCTCAGAGATGGTAAGTGTTGAAGAGCATGAAACTGATACCAAGAAAAAAAAAATCATTGGTTTTAAACAGTCATCACTTCTTGATGAATAAGAAGGGAAATATTCAAGGGATAAAAAAAAAAGGCAGCAAGAGAAAAATACAGTGAAACCTTAACACGTGAGGAGAATCATTGGAATGAAATGTAAAAAAGGAACAAAAATCTAATACTGAGATAAATTAATTCTTCTATGAATAAAATTGAATGTAAAGGTAACCACAACTCTCCCTGCTCACACTTAGCATTTCAGGAATGTAAGGAGAGTACAAATCCTACTTAGGAAACCCTGTTAAGAAAACTCAGCATGTTGCAAGGCTGAATGCTGGGTATCTTACTGCATAGGAAGAGCTTTTTGTTGCACTTAGGGACTCAAATGAAGGTGAATTCTTACACTGTTCTGTATTTCAGATGATGCAGTTGACCCTAATTTAGATGCAATAAGACAGATTAATATCTTCTGCCTAATTTTAGTATCACCATTCCTTAAAATATCTTTATTTTATATCTTTAATTTATATTCTGTTTTCCAAATGTATAGTAAGTTAATTTACATTTGAATCAACTTTTGTATATTACTAAGGGCCAGATCAAAACCATCATATTTTCTCTTCTGGAATTAACAATTGCTTGAGGTGTCAAGAAAATATTTCTACAAGCCTTATTTTGGGAGACAGTCCTGAAGGGCAAAGGGGTCCAGGAAGGCTGGACGATCTTCAAGAAGGAAGTCTTAAAGGCGCAGGAGCAGGCTGTCCCTGTACGCCGTAAGAAGAACGGGCGGGGAAGACGACCGGCCTGGCTGAAAGGGGAGCTCTTGCTGGGACTCAGGA
>NW_008794640.1:713663-713878 GCF_000699145.1 Aptenodytes forsteri
GAGGGAACTGGGGTTGATTAGCCTGGGGAAAAGGAGGCTGAGGGGAGACCTCATCGCTCTCTACAACTCCCTGAAAGGAGGTTGTAGCGAGGTGGGTGTTGGTCTCTTCTCCCAAGTAAGTAGCGACAGGACGAGAGGAAATGGCCTCAAGTTGCACCAGGGGAGGTTTAGATTGGACATGAGGAAAAATTTCTTTACTGACAGAGTGGTTAAAC
>NW_008794640.1:713973-715762 GCF_000699145.1 Aptenodytes forsteri
GTTTAGTGGGCATGGTGGTGTTGGGTTGACGGTTGGACTGGATGATCTTAGAGGTCATTTCCCACCTTAATGATTCTATGATTCTGTGATTCTATTTTGACAGAATATTTTAATAGTTTACTGCACAAGTCACCATAAAGGCTATTTGATTAGATATAATTATTTCTGTGACGTCCTTCAATCTCAAGCACTATTAACTTTGCAGCTGTGGAACTTGATAGCAAACCACTTACTGTTTCACTATGACTTAGGTTTCATATCCAGATTTATTCCATTCCATGTTCCTTCTTTCTGTAAGAAAATGTGTTCTAGCACTTTTGTAGTCCTGTGAGTCCCAATTCACCCTTCCTATATATTGCATACCCAGTACAAGAGTTGTCATTCAACCATGTTTCAGTACCACTCATTGTCAGTCAATGTCTCTGTCACGCAAATCCTAGCTGAGTGGACATTCTTAAATAAACTTCTCACTATTATATATAGAATCTTACAGAGTGAAAATCTGTTTTCCATCAAAGTTAACTTCTAGTATTTTACTCAGAGTAATATTCTTTGGCTTTAAAAATGTCTTATTTAATGCTTTAGTTCAACATCTTCCTGCACATTGGGATATTTGCTCCAATTTATCATCTTCCTCCATCTTTTACTTTCTTTGCACCCTACCATTCCTCACAGCAAGTAAACTAGAAGTTTCTAAGCAAAAAATATAAGATTTGGTCTAGTGCTTTGGTAAATGAAGAATAACATCTTTATTTTTAGATCATAGCACTCCTTAAGGAAGGTAAATAACAAATGCTAATTGCTCTGAAGAAACAGAACAATCCAGCTCTTGACATCTGTCATTAAGGAAGAGACAAAAAGACTTTTGCTATATACAGATACCCTAGAAAAATTAAGTAAAAAGATTCAAATAATGACTACAGATATCCAGATACATATATATTAAAGAAACAGCATATTTTATGAATTATCTATTTTTAAGCAGAGACTAGAATATTTTGCTTAAATGAGTAGATAAGCTTCTTTAGGACATGATAAAACTTCAGGGATTCATTTAACAAGAAATCAAAAATGTTCTTCAGGTCGTCCACTACAATAATTTGTAGAAAATGGCAACAAAAAGTTTCAAAACCTATGAAATCCATCATATGTTTAGATACTAATACCTCTGCAGCCCATTGAGAGTCAAGATGTGCAACATAATTATCAATTAAAAACTTTACTTATTCCACACACTGAGAAAGGAATATTCTGTATGTTCTGAAGAGCAGTGTCTAAAGCCCAGTTCAAATGAAAGAAGTGAATTATTGTAGTGCAAAAGTTTAAGGCTAAGAATTTATTGCACCACTTGCCTGCCATAACCCTATGATCCTCCACTTGACTTGTGTGAAGTGGTGGAATGAGATCTCACACCCAGTGCTCTCTACAACATATCTATACAGCTGTCCCATAACTCCAGCCACATGTCCCTGGAGGAAGTGCTCTGTACCACACTTCCTTCATTCCCTTGTTCACTATGCTGTCACACACAAGTTTGACAGAACACATTCCCAGGCCCAATCATATATTATTAATTCATTTTTTTACTTTTTCCAATTCCACTTACATATTGTTGTGGTTCAACCTGACAGGCAGCTAAACACCACACAATCATTCACTCACTCCTTCCCCCCCTGCAGTAGAATGGGGGAGAGAATTGGAGAGAAAAAAAAAAAAGTAAAATTTATAGGCTGAGATAAATACAGTTTAATAGGACAGAAAAGGAAGGGGAAATAATAATAATAATAAT
>NW_008794640.1:715821-758136 GCF_000699145.1 Aptenodytes forsteri
CCCCCCCGGCCAGCTTTCCCCAGTTTATGTACTGAGCATGATGTCACATGGTATGGAATGTCCCTTTGGCCAGTTTGGGTCAGCTGTCCTGGCTGTGCCCCCTCCCAGCTCCTTGTGCACCTCCAGCCTTCTCAGTCGGTAGAGCACGGGAAGCTGAAAAGTCCTTGACTAGTGTAAGCACTACCTAGCATCAACTAAAACATCTGTGTGTTATCAACATTATTCTCATCCTAAATCCAAAACACAGCACTGTACCAGCTACTAGGAAGGAAATTAACTCACTCTATCCCGAAACCAGGACATATATAAATCCTTTTGGTATGCTTCTGATATAGTCCTTGTTTTGTGACACATTTTGTAGCATTCTGGGACAATATTACATTTTCAATGCTTCGTTGTAAACGTTCTGACTAATACCTGTCTCTATCATCACATGGCTGTTCTGATTGTCTACCACATGGTTTACCAGGTATTCACTGCAGGCATTTAGGAAGATGACCAACATGAAAAGTCCTCCAGAGACCTAAGTTAGATAAACATCTTTTTCTCCCCATTTCCAACTGACAAGTTTCTTAAGACAGTTAAGAATACTGCACAGGTCTTCTTAATCATCCTCTTCTATGCAAGTTGTTGCCACAGCTATTATTCAGACATTGCACACTGTATTTTTAAAACCCCTGACTGATTTCATCTCTCGTACACAACGTGTTACAGCAGACCCACCATTGAAAATGGTCGCAAGTTTCTCGGCATGATTTTTGTTAGATATACATGCTAGTATTAATAGTGTGTGGAAAAGCAGATTGGTGCTATATTGAAGGGCTAGAGTTGTCAGTGCTGGACTGTTTTTAAGACAACCTGCTCCTCAGAAGACCTGCTATTTGATGCTTAGATGAGGCTGAAACCCAATCTGAAAGGCTGTTTTGTCAGAAGGAATCACTGGTGTTGGTATTTTGTTGTTTTTGACATGCAGCTTAATTAGGTCTTTAATTCCTAAACCACAAATTCTTCTTAAATTAGAGAGGGAAAAAAAACCAAAACAAAAAACAAGGCTTTATGCCACCTGGAAGAAATTAAAATAAATGTCCTGGCCCACTAATCTTATTTCAAGTCACAATAATAAATATGCTCTGTACTCAACAGCTTTGTTAGCCTGCAGCTAAGTGGAGTCTTCTGTGAAAATGAATGTATTCCAGCACTGATACTTGACAGTAACAAATTAGCAAGTACTAGTAAAATCCCCAATGCTTGTGATGTATCCCAACTGGTACTATCAAAATGTAGGCACTTCTGCATCTGCTTAGTGGGAGATTATATACATCCTGGGTATTTTGCTGCTGGTTATCAAGGTATCAAAGGACTTTAAAAATTACTGTAGGTAGGCCATGAGTTTGGAGATCAGATATAAAATGGTGGACAGGAAAAAGGAAGGAAATACTGAGTTCTGCTAGGACATGCTCAGTACCTGAGGGGCACTGCTCCAGCGCTTTCCCTGGAAGTGTGGAGAACAGACCAGCCCTACTAGTTTGGACTTCCCCCTGCTGCTGCCCCCAAATAATCTATCCAGGGCAGGGTCCTGTCTCCTACAGTGACCAATACATACTATTCAAAATAACGTTACAGGAGCTTACTGCCAGTTTTGAGCTTTATCATCAGGACAAGGAGTTGTAGCAGGACAGGGGTTCCCAGCAGCTGTGGAGCCAGCTTGTTCCCTGTATCTTCATGTCCCCATGAAGATAAACTACAAGTTTCTTGGATGACCTAGGGTGTGGCGAGTACTGTTGATACACATTGTTCTCCAGTTTTGCATTTTAAGTCTATAGCATCAGCCCTGTTTACTTGTGCTCCCTCTCTTCCCTCACTAGCTGTCTCACCGGGCTGACTGAAGTTTCTGCTTTGTACCCCTAATCCCAATACAAGAGTCCTTCTGGTTCAGGGTGCTCCTATGACCTTTCCTTTTCTGAGGAAATCAATAGGGACAGACATTTACAGGCAAATATATGAACACCGCATAGTGTGATTAAGTTGGTTTATATTTTCACAGGCTGAACAGATATAAGCAATTACCGTTGTACGGTTGGTTAAAGCTAATATGAAATACTTGAAAACACCGAAATGCAACTATCTGATCATCAAAATATAAATCTGCTATGAAAATGCAGATACTCTTTGCCAGTCCGGGAGCTTGACTGCTTTATCACTTAGGTGTCAGCAACCCATTAATACTTTTACCTCCCACCTCATGCTCATTAATTCCTTTTATGTAACAATTCATGACCCTCACCATTTCCTCACAGTTTAATGACTTCAGAGAAAACCTTTCATCCCATTGTTAACCCCCTTCTTTAGCTATTGCCTTTTGCAGAGAAAACACGGTCTGCTAGAGCAGCAGTGCTCATGTCCCCCACATGCTCTGAGAGAGGATTCCCTCAGACATAATTGTAGCTGTCTACTTTCCCCCTGTGGACAAATCAGTCCCAAAACAGCTGAAGTACAAAGATGCACAGTTGGGCATCCAATTGTGCTCTGAAGTCATTAGCAAGACAAAACACTCTGTGGAATTTAGGCTTTCAGACTCTCCTCTGCAAGGAGGATTTCTAAGAAAAACCTGGCAGTTCCAACTGGGAGAGGAATTCCTTCTGCTAAATAGAAGATAAGGAAAGATTAGTTTAGTGACAACAAACTTGGAGTTAATGCTCTTCAAGTGGGAATGTGCTCCTTCAGTGACTTCTCCTTCAGAGGACTGAATCAAATTATATTAAAAAAAAATTCCCTTTTCAAATATTGGCAGTTCATACTAATTAATGTCCTCTTTAACTGGGAACATCTTTTTAACAGGAGATTCCTGTTGCCCACAATATTTTGAATTGGCAGTACTATTACCAGCACTATTAATAATTTTATGTCAATACTGCAAACCCAGAGCAGGGTAATGAAGTCGCTACACTTGGTATATCATAAAGGACACTGAATGCTCTGTGTGGCTTGGCAAAAATTTGGTCTTTTCCTTCGGTTTCCAATTTACAGGGAAACCTAAACTTATGGAAAGTGAAAGTTCCTGTCACATGGCTGGAAGCAACATCCACTGATCAAACAACTCCTCCTGAAGAAAAGAAAAGAAGCCAATTTTATTTGTACACCTAACAACTAGCCGGTTAAAGTTGTCATCTGGTTTATAAATAAGTCAACTTGTTCAAAATTGAAATTTGCCCTTGAATGTCATTTGCCTTCGCTACATAATTCCATCACTAAATGACTTATCAATGGGAAGCAATATCTATACACATGAATCTTGTTCGTTATCAGCGCTCATGAATCATTTCATCACTCAGCTATACTGATGGAAATAACTCCAAAAAGAGCATATGTTTTCAAAGTTGTTAAATGAAAATGTTGACATAAATATAAAGACAAAAAAAAAAAATGCAAAATTACTTTTCTCTTGGGTTGGGGAGGAGGAGGGAGGGGGTCAAACCACAAAAAATCAATGTCTAGCACTTTAAACAATAAAAAAACCACCCAAATGCTTAATGAAATCATGTTGTGAAAAGGATCAAAGCGTAAATATACTTAAGGTTGCATATGCAACACAAATTGCACTGCAGTTGATGGGGAAGTCATTATTTTGCCCACTTTGAGTGAAATTTTTTCTTAGTAAGAGTCACAGTGGGAGTGTTGAGCATGTTTTAAAATGTGAGCCTTATAGAAGATCTTAATTGAGAGGCATACATTTTGTAGGGGTAACAAACAAACAAACCAAACAAACAAAAAACTCCACCACCCTCTTACTCCAGGTTACAAGAATTTGAATAAAGAAGAAATGGAAGCTGAGGTAATTTGAAGTCTGGCTCAGCCTGACTTGTTAGAGGTCTCTTCACAAAGGCACCCTGTGCTGGATCGGGGTTTAACTCTGTAATCTCCATTTTCTGGGGACAATGTTGTCCTCACAACCACATAATTTTTTCCCAAGATGAAATCCTGAAATGTTCCTAGATTTGGGGGATACTTAATGTAACATTCTTAGCATTGGTTTAAATTAGGAGTTCATATTCTGTAGATTAGATGTTTTCTTTTCAGTACTTTATTCTGGGTTTATTGGAATGAACAGCTCATAGCTTTACCCAGATTGGCTGTATTATATTGATTCACATTTAAAAATTGGAAGCATACTACTGTTACTTCATTCAATGGCAAAAATGGTGGTAAAGATTATTAATATTATTATTACTAATATTATTAAAGATATCTTGAGATATCACTTAACCAAGAAAAGAAATGATAGAATAAAAACCAGGTCCTTCTGTAAGTTAAAAATGTGCATTTGTTTGGTCAGACTCTAAATTAGTTTCATCCTCTCAGTTCATTTGGGATAGTTGATTTTAACTACTGTATGAAAACAAAATTGCTTCTGTTTTCTATAAAAATGGTGTTTATTTTGGCATGGCTCGCACACAGAGGTACCCAATGGGGGTCCCACCCCAGGTAGGGGAGACACTCCTATGGGGCTTCACCCTCATTTCAGCATGTTTCAGCTTTCCTTAAAGCAAATGAACCATCACAGGTTTTATTTCAGCATTTTTTTGGTAGCTTAAATTATTACCAGTTTAATTTTTTTTCTGGCAACTTTCCAACATCGGACTGTTAACCACAGTGGATCTGCCACTGCTTCATGAGCAATGAAAACATCCTTGCAATAGGATGCAAGGCTCCAGAAGGCCCTTGAAGATAACCATGGGTCCTTGAGTTGGTCCAAGTAAGACAGTGCTGCTTATGATTCAGAACTCTTAGAGCTCCTAGGTCCTTGCACTGCAAATACATTCATACAATTTTAGGTGAGTGTGAATAAGATAGATAGACTTAAAATAATTTAGATTCTGCCTACCATGTAGCTTCAGTAGCTTCCCCTGATTTACAGTTGGGCAGTTAAGCTGATTTTGGTTACACATTGGTGCATGTTTCTTAATATGGAGAAGGTCTGACATGCTGTTAAGTTCCTGAGGTGGAACCTTTGCCTGATATACTTAATGTTGATCCTTCATTATGTTAATACCAATGTGTGTGCCACCCCTCCCCAAAAAAAACAAAACAAAACATAAAAGGACAATTTAAAAAAATGAGCAGAGGGATGCATCTGAACTCTTTCCAGTGCGAGGCTGATATCTGTAGATAGTTATCTCACATGGCAGCTCTGTGTTTTAAGAAGCAGAAAAGTTTTCATTTTGTGATTACATACATATGGTGGCAGAGGAGGCCCTTGGGGTGGTTGCAGAGACCTCACAGGAAGCTCAGCTTCAATCCAGGGCATGGGGGAGGAGGAGGGGTGCATGGAACTCAAGGCTCAGATAGATAGGAAACAATTATCATTCAGCTGGCAAAAGGCTAAAGATGTCTCGCAGCAACATTCCTGGGATATCCCAGAGCAAGACTTACCAGCAGAAAGAGGACAGGGAAAAAGGAAATGCATTGTTTCACCCAGGCTGAATTTCACATCCTATTACATTAGAGTAACAAGCTACACTGCATTTTTTTCAATGGATAATCTAGTTGCTGAAAAACAGAGTTTGAAAACAACTAAAACTAGTAACAAATTTAGCTCAAATTTGGTGTTTAATTTTGGGTGACATGACATGCTTATTGTGTGGTTAACTTGTATAGTCAGGGTAAAGAAGTAAGCAGCATACAGGCTAAGGATGTGATTTATAGTCTTTCATTTCTAAACAGGTTTTGGAGCTGACCTGGTGCTTTGCAAAGAAAATGAAGAATTAATAATTAGCCTCAATAATTTAGACCAAAATATAGAAATTATGAAAATATTATTTGAACTTTGAACTAAATCTCTTCAAATTAATATTTTCACCCCAAATGATCAAAATTTGTTGTAAAAACAAATGAACAAAGTTTTGAGAAATTAATATTTTTATTTTTTACAAAGAAAAATATTCTCCAGGATTTAAAGTAATTGTTAGTGCAGCTGGAGAATTGAAGAATTTATTATTCACGCAGCTCATCTGTATATATATCAGCACATAAACAGAAAAAAGAAATGGATTGATAATTTCAATAAGATATTATCTCTAAATAATGCACAAGTGAAGACAAGCCTAGTGATGGTGTATATGTCTTGTGGTAGAGACTGAAATTTCTTATATGCTTCCTGGGGAATATGAAGAAAGCCAAACCACCACTTAGATTTCCTGGGACAGCCAGCATTTTTTTCAGCAGACTACATTTTTTTAAGTCTCATTCCATTTTTTAAACAGATATTTGTGTCTCTCAGTGTTCCTAGAGACTGTTTAAACAAAAATTGCATGTAACATTGTTATCCATTGTTCAACTATAACAATCTTGAGGCTTGAAGATAAAATAATTCATCTCCATCTGAGGAAATCTAATGACAGGAGCTCTGCAACAGTAACTGTTAGAATGAGATTACTGCCCACTTACAGATCCTTTCTTTTTTCCTGCCTCAGCTGATGCAAAGATGAGGACTTCTAGTATTCTCCATTTAATTGTCGGTGGCAGACACTGTAGCCAGGAGAAGACTACATCAGCAATTTGAATTGAGCAATAACCTGCTAAGATTATTATTTCATTTCTGACAAAAATTTGTACCAGGTACTGTAGCAACATAAGAAATGGAATAGATACAATAATCTGCAACTTCCCACCATCGACAAAAACACAGTCCAGACAGACACTTCAGGAGTGTCTTTTAAAAAGCATTCATTGGACCGAAGTGCTTTTATTTCTCAATGCCCCACCTTATATTTGTCTTCCCTGAGCAATAAAGATACCCAATTCTATTAGAAGCTTTTGAAAATATGGTCTTCAGTAGACATTTGAGGCTTCTACAGTGGGCTAAAGTTTATCATACAAAGCTAGAAGATTTAATTTACAATGCTGTAACATCAATTAACTTAACAAAAAAATATCAAATATTGTTCCAAAAGGCTAATACTCATTAGGTTTCATGTATCTGCAGATCACCATTTACAACACTGTAGGTAAAGCTTGGATAATAATTGTCACAAAAATATATTATATTCTCAGTCATGGAAAAACATGTGGTGAATATATTTATCTTTCACGCCAGTGATGTCAGCCCTATACTACCAGAATGTGAACTCAGTCCCATGAGCCCAATTCCATCCATGCGATCACTAGCGTGTTTCAGCACAAAATCTTCAGGACATTCTGATGCAACAAGCCACTTTATTTGGAAGTTGGGTTAGCTCATGGGGAAGGCGTGCTCTGACTGTGGCTTCTGTACTGAATACAAAAACATTTATTATTTTTTCTCCTCCATCTATTGTGTAATGTGTAATCCCATTTTTATCCTGTATTTTATCCTACCACCTTATTGAAGGACATTCGTGCAACAAGCCACTTTATTTGGAAGTTGGGTTAGCTCATGGGGAAGGCGTGCTCTGACTGTGGCTTCTGTACTGAATACAAAAACATTTATTATTTTTTCTCCTCCATCTATTGTGTAATGTGTAATCCCATTTTTATCCTGTATTTTATCCTACCACCTTATTGACCCAGAGACATTTCCTCCACTGCAATTAACTTTAACATTGGGAACTACTACAGTCTTGCTCTCCTGTCTTCAGCATAGGGAAAGCAGGTCTCCAGCTTTGATTTAAAAAATTCAGTGCTATTTTTCCAAAGTATAAATTGTACTTATTGCCTCCCTGAGAATGTAAATGTTTATATCCAAGTACTGGGATGATGCAACAGGGAAAAAGTTCTTTATGAGTCAGAGAAGTTTGTGAATGTTTTTAAAGGAATTTACTCCTATGGAAAATGAAATGCCACTGAAGAATAACCGTGACTATTTAAACTTAAAACTCCCAGCATTCCCTATCACCTGAGCTCAAGGGTCATGCTCTCTGAAGCTTGTCAGTCCTCCCAGAAATTCCCAGTGTTCATTGGAATTTACTCAGAGTGCCTGTTAACTGTTAATGTGGTAAATATTTCAGAAAGTACAAGTGAGGACACACAGCAAATACAGATGCCATAAGACCGCTGTTAAGCAGCCCTTCTACCTACTTCATCTTTCACTTAAAGAATAGAAATTTGTTAATAATAAACTGAGTTACAAATTTCCATCCAGGACGCCTATCCCAGATCCATATGTGCATTATGGCAAGCTTCACTAAGCAGCGTTGTTCTTTCAAGTCCTAGCGTGTGAGCAAATGTTCAGCTTTGGGGAGATACCCTAAATTGTTAAGTTTCATTAAACATGCTTCAGAACAAAACCTATGATCCTTAGAAAGTAAACAGTGTGATTAGCAGAAAAGCTTGTTTTCTGCCTTGAGTTCCAATTTGGATCATCCCTATAGGTAGGGTTAATTCCCTGGAACTGGGCAGAAATACCAATCCAAGTCACCATATTTCTCTGCCTGCTGCATTCGATCGCCTCTATCTTGGAGTATCTGTACACCAGTTGAGTGAGTTACATTTGGAACTTATGCAGACCCTAGACTGCTTTTCCCTTTTAACTCTAGAGTTGACATGAAAGGTATCAGACAGCTCTTAGGGCTTGGCAGGAGGTGACAGCAGTGAGAGAAGAAAGACAAAGTGACATTCTCCTACATGGATTCTCTCACTTAGCAATATTCCGTTATGTTGGGATGTATGCTCCATGCCGAGTGCTCTTACAGCTGGCAGTGCAATGCCTTTTTGTGTCAGAACACTTCATGAACTGTGCAAAGGAAATGGTAATAACAAATTGCAGAGACTACAGATTTAGTATATTTTCTGTGAATTCCATTTACATAAGAAAGGCTGAGGGATACTCACAGTAGCTTGACTTGTTCCTATGAATTCTGCAAGCATACAGCTGCCCTTTGTGCATTTCCTTCCTAAGCAGGTTAAGACCTTTATGCTAGGAAACATCCTACCATTTAAAATCTTGGAGTTGGGTTCTGTTGGGGTTCGGATTTGTTTGTTTGTTTGTTTAAGAAAACAGCATTAAACAACTAGGGGAAAGCATTTTATTTGTCTGCAAGAGCTGCTGAGCACAAAATTAATTTTGAAGTACAACCAGTAGAAAGTGAAATTAAGACTTTCCATCTCCAACCCTGGTAACGTGGCTTAACAACTGCAGAAAAAGGTAATTCTAGACGACAAAATGGCATAGCATTCAGGAGATCTGCTTTTGCCCAAGCTTTTGTGTGTGATGTTAGGAAAGGCACAAATGGGCTGACTTTCAGAGATATTCATCAACACTTTTACTTCTTTTGAAATTCTGGGTACTACAACAGCTGGAAAGTTAGCTTTGTGCATGCTTTATCTCAGTATTTTTCCACTGGCTGACAACAATACTTTCCTACCTTTTAAGGATATTAATCAGACTTGGTGTGATTTGATTTAACCCATCTTTGCCACTAAGGCAGCTAGAAGCTGGCATGTGACAAACTTCCATTTCCCCCTTTATATCCCACTTTAAAAATAAATAAATTAAAAAATCCCTGGTTTACAAAGGATGGAAAGTAAAATGCATAGTTTAGGCATTCAGCTAGACATTGATTTTTTTAAAGTGGGAGTTGTGAAGGAAAGAGATCAACAACAGGCAAGAGAACAGCCTCAGAAAAGATCATCTCTGTACCAATAATTTCTGCTTTGTTAGTGACATTCAGAAAAACACACATATGGAAGTGAAGGAAAGATTTCCAGTAGAACAGCAGTTAATATTCCCCTTTAACGTTTTAGAAATACATTGACATTTCTATGTTCATTATGCAGTTACACTGGAGTGCTGAGTTATTTCACCACTCTGATACAAATGACAAAATAAGATGTCTGCTTCTTACATGAACAGACAAGTTTTCAAGCTAGTCCATACTGTGGTAGAATACAAAACAATATACAAGTTAATTATGGTCACAAAGTTCTGGCTATTTTACAGTGTATCAAGACAGTTTGATCTAAAGTTAATTACTCTTGAATTTAACTTCCCAGCTCTGATTTGTGTATTGATTTATAAATAAATCTATAGAAGATGGAGAGATTTAAGGCTTTGCTATGTTTGGCCTTTGAAGTCGGTCATTTTTACACTGATTTATGTGACATCTTACTTATCAGTCATGTCCTTCCAACTATTCAGCTAATAAAATTGCAGTTATTTATCGTGGACTATCTTATATACATCAAATGTTGCAAACTTGTAGTAAAGGAAAGTTAAACCAATTGGTTAATTAAAACACCAACATGCTGAAAACAAGAACTTAAAAACTGGGCTCTGGAATGCACAATGAAATCTTAAACCTGATTTTAAAATCATAAGTCTTTGCAGGATTATGGTTTCAGGCACCTGAATAAATCACCTGTTCATTCCACATGCTAAGCACCTATCAGCTCTCAGTGGCATGAAGGAAATTTGTTGGAGGCTAAACATTATTTTAAAATCAGGAATCTTATTCACGTGCCTAAAATAAAGGTTAGGGAATTAGCTGAAAGGATCCATTATTTCTTTCAGTAGTAATATGTGCTATAAAAATAGTTATTAACTTCAAGCTTTGTATATTTTATTTAACAATAGAATCCTTTAGGCTTGGTTGATCCATTAGCTTCCACTTAGTTCAAATTAAGCAAGAATAAAAGCTTTTATATAAAAAAAAATTAAAATCTCAGTTAAAAAGTCTCCTGTCTCTTACCACCCACATTTCACACACAAATACAGGCTAAGCGCATCACATGAAGAAATGGAAACGGAGTGCTCCATTTTCCTTACTCAAGCTGCATGGCATCATGAATGTGAGACCATGTTGTATTCTGAAAAAATATTAAAAATATAAACAAAGCCAACAATATTCACCTTTGCGGAGAAAAAGTAGGA
Source organism: Aptenodytes forsteri (assembly GCF_000699145.1). Classification (NCBI taxonomy): domain Eukaryota; kingdom Metazoa; phylum Chordata; class Aves; order Sphenisciformes; family Spheniscidae; genus Aptenodytes; species Aptenodytes forsteri. The sequence continues at coordinate 726,665 of NW_008794640.1, forward strand.
AAGAAAGCCACAGACTAACCAGCACAGCTGTAGCAATCTGTCTTTCCTAAACAAGAGCAACTACCTTAAAAGCATCCTGAAAAGGAATTTTGGCCTTTCAGTGGAAGGCTGAAGTAGGGAGTTAAGCAGTGAGGGAGTACCTGTAATTTAGTCCAAAAGCTTATGTGCTTGTTAGTTTTATTAGAAAATAGGAGTGAAATGTCTAGTCAGACTTCCCATTTTCCCCCTCCTCTCCTTCCCCTTCCCCTCCCCCACCCCCAATTTCATCCCCTTTCCTAGAAATGACCACAAACTGCCTGGGACACAGAACACAGTTTTTAAGAACCTGATCTTGCAAATGTATGATTGTATGTTTAGTGCTACTAGATTTAGTTAAAGGACACTAGTACTAAGTTGGCTATCAAACAGAAAATGGAAGTAAACATGAGCCGACCCTGCTTGAGCAGGGGACTTGTAGTAGAAAAGATCCCTTCCCACCTCAGCAACTCTGTGATTCTGTAATTACAGTAATCCTCATGCCCTCTGGTAATGGGAACCACTTACGTACCATGCACGCTACACGGAGCAGGACACTCCTCTGTAAAAAGCTTGGGCAAGCAAGCATGGTCTTACCCCGTATCAGATGGTTGAGCTTCTTCCTGTCCATCTTCGGCAAGATCTACAGAAATTTTCAGAAAACTTTGTAAAATCTGTATGGCCAGGGGAGGAAAGTTCACTCTGCTTAGCTATAGGTAACCAAAGCAAGTGCTTAGAATTGCCCTCTGGAAGCATCTCCCTCTTTCCATTTAGTTATATGAGGACAAATGCTTTGACTTTAGGTACTTTAGACACAATCAAGTTAATGGCCTGATTCAGAGCCTGAAATAGCCTGGTAAATATGCCCCAAATGAGCAATGGGCAGCCTTTCCTCACCCAGCTGCACAGGCAATTTTGTTTGTACAAGTTCATTAGCTCCTAATAAAGAACCTCGCCTACCACCCTAAAGCACCTCTTCTTGCACAGCCCAGCCTACCTAAAGCAGAACTTGTGACTCTCTAATGAGAGAGAAACCTTCTCCCAGAGCACCTTGCAGATCAAGAGCTCTGAAGGCACAGATTGAATATGACAAAATTACAGATCAGCTAATTAGGGAGGATCCTGGTAATTGTCCTGACCTGGAAACTATTATCACCCACATCTCTAGAAATTAACTCCTCCAGTCTTGGGTCTTTAAACAGGTGCTGTGATGGCAACAGTACAGCTAAAAGGCAGCAAGGATTGTCTAGTTACCAGTAGATTGGGATGAGCATCAGGAGATAGTATTGTCTCAGGAATATGTTTTGTTTGTTTGTGACTATGAGAAGTATATATATTTTACCTTGTTGTCCACCTTTGAAGTGGAGAAGACAATACCATCTAAGTGTTTACTGGGAGAGGGAGAAAGCTCTGATTGGAAAGATCAGGTAATGTAACAAAGCTGGACACCTCAGAAATTAAGAACAGAGACAGAACACTGTGATCTCTGTCAAATTCAAATATTTGATTTTCCAAAGCCAGTGAATTACCTCCAAGTAGAATCTTTCAAGAAATTTGGAGAGTCAATCAAAGATACAGAAAAATCTAACAAAACTGAAAGCAAAAAGTGACGTTTTACATTTACCTTAAGAAAGAAGAGCAAAGGTCCAGGGTTTCTTCATTAACCTGGACAGCAATACTAGATGCAGAGCATTCAACAATATGTCATGAGAGGATGGTAATTCATGCTGAACCAGTTACTCCCTCCCTAGGTATTTATGGTCCTACTTAGATGGACATGTTTAAACATGACATGGATTGTTCTGACTTCATCCTGTCTTTTCAACAAAGCAGATTCCTAATCATTGGTTTCTGGGTAGGCATCATAGTTAGCCATGTTTTTTTCAGAGGCATCAGTTACATATATGGAGCTGGACTTGTTGGGCATGTAAACAATTCTGAAAAAAAAAGATCATTTACTAAGCGCTAACACAAATTTAGGAATCTGACCTCTCTTTTTTATTTTTAGCCTTCTGACACTAGGCTTGATAAAGGCAGTGCTAGCTGCCTGTTGTTTGTTTGCCTGTCTGTTGGCTTTAGCAGAGACAAGATCTCAGGCCTGGAGCAGAAATACTTTGGTGATTCAAGAACAGTTGGAAATGAAATCTTTGAGCAACATCTGAAGAATAGAGAAGAAAAAGCAAAAGAGCAGTTGGATAGCAAGTATTAGATAAATTTAGAGAAAAGATAGTTTCTCTGTGTGTACAGTGCATCTCTGAAAGTAAGACATGAGTATATCAATCATAGCTGGGTAAAATGTATTGGTTTCAGACCATGGGAGGTTCAGTGAGCTTTTCCATTGGTTCCAGCTGTGATCCTTAGTGTCAGCAGCAATGTGATACAGTGAAGCTTCAGCCACTATCAGAAGCTATGCAATGTCAAACAACAATTTGTAAAAGCGCTTGTATTTAAGTGCTTGAAGACACTGGGGCCATGCGCATTTTGGTGCCAGTGAAGACAGGGAACAGCAAAAGAGGAGCAAAGTCTGGGGAAAGGAGAAAAGAGGAGAGACACAGAAGATGCACATTTAGAAGGCTCCGTTCTCAGGAAGATTTCCAACCCCCCTCACATTATAGATAAACATATACCCATCTCCTTTTATCTAAATTTGTGCTCAATTGTCTACTGAAGAAGAACAGAAAGGGAAGGCTTTTTTTTTAAGGGCAGTGTCGGTAGGATGTCTGAAGTGAAAAGGTGAGGTAAGAAATGGAGGAGGTTTTAGGGTGGAGTGAGAAGGGAAAGAGTGGAAAGAGTGAAAGATCATCTCTAGGTCCAGTTAATAAAATAGAAAGGATGTGTGAGGAAAGGAAGGATGAGGAAAATGGCAGAAGTTTGTTTCCAGAGGCTGTCTGGAAGGTGAAGGGATGTCCTGGTTAGAAATGAAAGAGGTTTGGGAAATTTTGCCAGGTGCCAAAAGACAGAAAAAAAAAGGTTGGTAACTGTTGTGATAAGGATTTTCCCACTTCTGAATCATGTCACAACTGAATATGAAGTTTGGGAGAAGGCATAAGAGAAAACACATACAGGAAAATAGCTCACACTTTGAAATCCAAAATACCATTTCAGCTCATTGCAGTAACACCCTGATTTCCAATGATGAGAATCACTTTGAGAACTCCTCTCTAAGTCCTCAGAACCATTAAGAATTAGCAGATTACTTCCTTCTATAATTACTTTTAATCATATTTGCTCTGTGTTTATCTGTTGTTAAGAGACCTCTTTGATCTGCTTAACTGCCTCCCATGCAATTAAGCAGTGGTGGAAAATACATGGATAATACTTTGCTAATGATGCACTATTTGCATAGAGGAAGATGTAAGAGCAAATGGTAACGCTCTATGAGGTTTTGACTCAAAATGTTGCGGTCATATTTTATCATGTTTATTTTGTTGTTAACTGAACATCAGGTATAATTGCTCATTACATTGTTAATCGCTTGCTTTCAGCCAAAAGGTTCCATTATACCCTGCTGAGTATTACAGAGTGTTTCTTTGTTCTGAACTGTGTCAGCTTGCAGGGGATTTATGGGTTGACCCCTGCTGCCTTGCTTAAAAGTTGGGGTTTTGCAGAAATGAGACCTCCAAGAATTGCACCCCTTGCCACAAAAAATAGCCCCCAGGAATCTCTGTCCTATTGATCTTTAATGGCTTATGTAGGTCTACCCGAGTATAAGAATTTCTTCCAAGGCTCTGAGTATTATGAAGTGTTTCGTGAGTGACTCTGGAGGATCTTGGTAATGAGGTGCTGCACTTGGCGCAAAACAATCAATGCTTGAATATCATCTTCCAGGATAACCAGACCATTGTTAATCTGCTGTTATCTGGTCAACTAGCAAAGCATATGAAGGCACAAAGACAGTTACTAAATACATCAGCTCTAAGCTTCCTGTAAAACTGTGAGAAATTAACAATGGCAATGAAAAGGTTATTTAGAGTGAGTACATGGGCCCAGCCACTACCTGCTACCCCAACCCCAGCATCCACAGTCAATGGATTAAGGATTAGAGGGTACATCCCTGTTGATTGCTTTTAGTACCTGTTTTGGAGGTTGTTTATGAATTTGTTAACTCTCTTTTAGAATGTGCTGCCTCCGAAACCTCACAGAGCAACTAATTCCAGAAGTTTGCTGCCTACCCTTTAAATATATTTTAGGAAGCATTTCTTTACCGAGAGGATGGTCAAGCACTGGAACAGGCTTCCTAGAGAGGTGGTCGATGCCCCAAGCCTGTCAGTGTTTAAGAGGCATTTGGACAATACCCTTAACTACATGCTTTAACTTTTGGTCAGCCCTGAAGTGGTCAGGCAGTTGGACTAGATGATCATTGTAGGTCCTTTCCAACTCAAATATTCTATTCTATTCTACTCTATTCTATTCTGTTCTGTTCTGTTCTATTCTATATAGTTAATTTTTAAGCCATCTACAACTAGTATCAATGAATGCCCTCGAGTTCTAATACTTCAGGATTTAGTGAACAACAGCTTTTATTCATCCTATTCATCACCTTCAGGATTTCATAAACTTCAATTAAATCCTCCATCAGGTTTTCTCTCTCCAAACTCAGTAGTACCAGCATTTTTAGTCTCTCTTTGTTGCTACTTTCAGAAAGATTTGACTCAAAAGCAGACACACCAGCCCCTTCTGGTGACCTTATAGCTTTATTCAAGACTATGGAATTCTAAGAAAGAAGCTCCAGTGTGCTACATGATATTCATGTATGATAACTGAAAGAAGTTGGCAGCTAATAATGGGGAACACTGAGGAACAATGGGGAAATCCTTTGAACTATGCACATGCTATAGGAGAGGCTGAAAATATCAGTTTTATTTATGTCGAAGGAAATAATACAGAACACTTCAGTGTTTTAGGAAGGTGTCAGGAGTGTTGTGTGCAGGAGTTCCTGTGTTAGGAGGCTATGGATGCCATGCAGAAGAATCTTGTATAGATCTGAGCCTGGTATGGATAAGAAGATCCCAGTTCCCTTTATTTTTCAAAAGGGAGTCCTTTTCCTGAACTGATTTACAGCCATTCTGATGAAAATGGGAAAATTAAGAATTAAAATTAAGAAAATTAAGAATATGGCAGAGCCCTGTCATCCAGCAGTCAATCCAAAAGACAGGAGATAGATGGGCTCTTTTGGATAAAAGGTCATGCTCTGGATGGCAGAGACATTCTGCCTCTGCTTCGCTTGGTTTCTGTCTTGTTGAACTTCAGCATCCTAATGCAGGTACCATAAGCTGAGAACTTAGTCCATCCTACACTCCCTATATAGATTCAAATCATAATTGGACTGAATGACTTTGAAGGTATGTATGTCTCCTTGTTGAATACAGAGGGAACCCATGGTTATACAGTTCTGACTTTAATGTTTCTGGTACACATTTCAAGTAGCTTTCCTGAATCTGGTTTCTCAGACCTTTGCTCAACTGGAATGTTTTGTCTGTTAGTAAAACATGTAATTACTGGAAAGAAAGAAAAAAACCCAAAAACCTAGCTTTGATTTTATGGGTAATTCAAAAGCTACCTTTGTAACAAAAAAACCCAAAAACAACCCAACAATTATTTAATTCCTCAGCCAAGACATGCTCTCTAGCAACTTTCTGAGGAACGCACAACTAGTAGGCAAAGCAGTATAATTTAAATTTCAATTGTGGAATAAGTCTAATTGTCTACCGATCACCGTGTTTTTCTGCAGGAGAGAGGCAAGAAAGATTTTTCTCTGCAAGCTAAGGGCAAGCAGACACCAGCAAGAAAACACAGAACAATTGTTTGTGACTTGAACAAGAATGAAGAGAGAAGCCTTTTATCTGAAATGAATGAAATGAGATAGCCCAGAAACACAAACTACTGAGTTTTACAATGGAGTCTTAGGAGCTGATTTTTTATTATTGCATGTACTATAGATGAGCCTGTTGTCTAGCCTAGACCAGAATCTGCCAGTGTTACTCACATCGATGTCTAAGTTCAAAAGGGAGCTCTAATCCAATAGTGTTGTTCTTAAGTGCAAGGTATGACATTGTATGGACCTAGCAGAACTTAACTGAGGTTATTCATCGTCTCTGTGCCACCATGGTGGGGTCTACTGTATCAGCTATCTGACAATCTGTTTCTTTGCTGGTAGAGAGTTTCAGGGCTTCCATATGGTATTACACTGTTTTTCAGCAGCTATTCTTCAACACAAGGCTGAACTGAATTATTGCAATCAATAAGTTAGCTGAACAGGACTTCTTTGGTTTGCAAAGGAATCACGTCACTGAATTTTCTATCAACATATTTCTTCCAAATTCCATACCATGAAATACAATAAGTGGGATTCCAACTGAGCTGATGTTTTTGCTAAAATATGAGGATTTTCCTACTCTCCAAGCTGCTTTGCAGATCACCATACAGGTGCTGTTCTGATTGACCTGAATCACTGAAGCCAGCGTGTAGGACAAGGTCTCTGAGACCAAAATCTAATGAAAACTGAAAGCAGACAGTGCAAAGAGCTTGCATTTATGCTTATGAGTCTAGTAAGCATGATGAGTTCTGTGTTCTATAGATTCCACTGTTTATTTCAGCTCCAGGCTGCAGTAAATATTAAGGTGGGTATTTTCCTCACCTTGGCCTGTTCTTCAGTGGATAATATAGCATAATTAATTTTAGTATAATTAATTTTGGCAGTAAGAGGGTTCAAAATTAATTTAAGCCTTCAGTTAATCCTAATAGGTGCTGCTGAATCCATTTATCACCATCCTTTGTGACTGGCAGCCAGCACAAAACCCGGTAGTAAATGCAAAACTGGCTGCATGCCCACAGAGTTGGCAGGCTCTGAGACACTGAATGAATGAATGAGAACATGAAATAAGCAAGAGAACTTCGATTTTATATGCAAGAGCCCACTGGAGCTCCAACAAAACTCTGTTCTGTTCAAATGTCCCTGCTAACACAACACAATAAGCTGACAAGAGACAGCAAATCCACTTGACTAAAAATAAAACTGAAATCCAACACGATATGCTTGCAACTGCAAGACGAGCATTTTTCCAGCCTAAGCAAAAGTCTGCAATTATCCCAGGGACTGGATGGAGGCAGAGGGCAGGAAACCTAGGATGACTGGATTATTCATTGCAGTCTGTTCTCCTGTTTGCATTGTATTTGGTTTATGTTGGCCCCCATTGCACTTCTTACTTGATAACTGCATAAAGAATTCATTCGAATGGAGGTTGCCATTTACATGGAAAAAAATCAGCAATGGCTGTGCCTTGCCTGGATTCACAGGTAGCATCCTGAGAAAAGGGCAAGGAATCTTTTTTTTTTTTTCCTTTTCAGAAAAGAAGTGTTTTTATTTTTTATAATTGCACTGAGGAGTGTCAAACAGGAATAAAATTTAATAGAATTAATTAAAAACATTAAAAGAGAAGTATAAGGTATTGCTTTTCTTATGCTACACATGGTGGACAGACAACGCAGATGATTTGCTCAAGATCACACACAAGAAATAAGTGGCAGAGTCTAGAACTGGACCCACATACATTAGATAGAAATGAACCATGATTAGTAGCTGCAGTCGATAACCAGTAAATCTAGGTCTATAGCTTCAGACTTTCAAAGACATCTACATGTTGTTGTATTAAATATCTCAGCATCAACCACAAAAGTAATTGTTGCCTAATCTCAGCCTTCAGATGATCCTGTTTAGACCTTGTAATATACAAGAAAAGTCTGAGGTAGGGGTTGAGGGAGCTGATGTTCATTTAAATGACTTTACCTATTACCAGGAATGAGTAATCACCCCAAAAATTCAAGTTGTTCTACTCATACAAGTTCAGTCACAAAGAAAACTTCCTGAAGGTCAAAATAATCAGTATTTTCATTGTCCTACTAATGGGAGGAAGGAGGACATAGAACCAATAGCACTAAAGGACTGACTGAAAACTTATCTAACATGACAATGATGTTGGGATTCAGGAAACATGACATAAGTAAACAAGAAGTGCTGGTTTCTGAGGTAGATGAGGTAGTGTTGACACTCAAGCTTTTAAACTTAGAACTGATCCGATTTGTTTTTCATTAATAGTGTTACTGATGCATAACCCATCTCCCTATCTCAAGAAGAATGAAGCATCTCACTCAGATTTTACTTTCTGCTCCACTTCACTTCCTGGCACTATAACATGCTGAACCTTTTAAAAATAACCTGATAATTAAAACACTAACATTTACTGACGCACCATCTGCATTTGACCTACTTCTGGATTAAAACTTTGATGGCAGTGGGGATGGTGTCCAGGACATGCTCTTGGCAGCAAACTATAACCTGCGTTACAGAGGAGGACTGTTAATCTGAGATCCTAACATGAGACAACTCATTGGGTAGCTGAGTCAGTTCTCAGCATTTGGAAATGACAGGATCATAAAAATTGCTTCAAACTGAGTACCACATAAGAGATGGTATTACCATTTGAAGTAAAATAGTGTTCTCAGACTGTGTGAAAGATTCAATCCCGCATATGAAAACACTCCCCATACTAGTATATAATTTCCCTTGTGATTTCCTACTGACTCCAGTGTGGTGACTCTCCAACCCCGTAAATAATGAAACAATTTCTGCATCCCAATAAAGCCTTTCTTATAAAAGTATAACACAGGCAAACCTCTAACAAAAATGCTTTAACAATAATGAATGCTTGGTTTCAGATTCTTAGACTTCCTGACATCCTGAAAGCCATTTAGCATGCTGCTTTTGTCCATGTCTCTGTGCCCTGGAGAGCTTAGCAATTAAGCCAGAAGGATTTATTAGGATTTCCTAGGATGGCCCAGCAGTATATTTGAGGTGACAGAGCTTCAGATCAATTCCACTCCTCTGAAGCACATATGCAATGCACATACTTCTGATCACATAGAGGTGACTAAACCAGAAGTCTGTGTGCTTCCTTCTCTCATTTTGTCACAAAATTGCTCTGGGTACAGGTAGGTCACAGAAAGAGGCAAACAAAATATAGTGATGCAGATTCTAGTTGCTATTTCTTTTACTCCATTGTGGTAGAGCTATCACTTTGGGACTAAATTGAGCAGCTCTCCATCATATAGGAAAACAACACATTTATCTGGAAAACACAAAGTTATCTGCTTTTTTACACCCTGACATTGAACTAAGAGTTCAAATGACAACCTACTGATTAGTATTTTACAGAATTCCTGTGTAAGACACAAGCCAAGGGCTACAGAAATCAACGGGACTCTCTTATGGAGCACAACAGGTTTTGGACTAGACATTGAAGCTGAGTGATCCAGTAAGAACCCAGTTCTACTTTAGGCACTAACATTAATGTCTTCTTTCCAAAATTAGGACCAGCGGATTGTGTTTGGGTGTTGGCACTTCCCACCTTGCTTCCCAGGTGTCACACCCTGCATGAGGCACCCACGGTTCCTGGGATCAATCTCTCTTTGAGCAAAGGCTGGAGAACTCATTGGGTCTGGTCTAGTACCCTCAAGGTGTTTTGGTAACTTTCCAAACACCGTTTTGTTATGTATCACTCATTAGCTAAAAGGCAAGGGGGAAACTATTACAATTTTTTTACCCTACTGAATTTCTTTTTTGGCCACTACTGAAAACAGGAAAAAACCCTAGATATGCTCAGCCAGCCTCAGATGCCTTTTGCATACAGAAATCCTGACGTTGTAAAAGTCTGGGAGCTGGAAAGGAGTCATGAACATACCAGAGGCTGGAGTCAGAAGGTTTTTCATCACTGTGGCTGATCCCTGACTTTTGACCACAAATGATATAAAATGACAGGAGTCTTTCTTTGGAAGGTCTCTGTTCTTTCCTCATCCTGGCAGGGCAAGGAAATCTCAAGACGTCTGGTTGAGGGATACGTCTGTGTGGTGAGTGCCACAGCAGATGTAGGACGAAACCTCTGTCAAGCTCATCACTACGAGGAGCAGCTAGTCATATACAAGCCACAGTCAATTTACTTCTCATTGGGAGCAGCTGATCAAATTGAAGGGGAGAATGTGCAGGATCGAGGCTAAAACACTCAGAGACACACTCACCATGCTGGGTGCTCAGCTTGGCTGTGCCATGGGTTCCTTGGGGAGCTGAGGTCCTTGAGGAGGCCACATCCCACAGCAGCTCCTCAGGGTGTGCAGTGAGACAGACCTTGTGGTAGCCCCAGACCTCCACACCTTCACAGCATCTGGGCCACCAGGCTGGTTCCTTCTGGAAGCTTCCAGGCACCAGGCTGGTTCTTCTGGAAGCTTCCAACCTGCCAGGACAAGCTCTCTTCGGGGGCAACTATGTTTTCCTACCCCCGCTGGGCACAACTGATGGATCCATCAGGGTCCCACCAGGCTTTCCTTCTGGAAGCTTCCAGGCACCAGGCTGGTTCTTCTGGAAGCTTCCAACCTGCCAGGACAAGCTCTCTTCGGGGGCAACTATGTTTTCCTACCCCCGCTGGGCACAACTGATGGATCCATCAGGGTCTGGGGCCGCATTTCCTCACAGGGACATTCAAGCCTCTCTTCTTCTCTTTGCTACTCCTCCCTGACCTTGGCCCGGTCTCTTGTGCCCGCCTCAGCGTTTGTCTCAGCCAGTGCGGCAGCAAATCAATATAGAGTCACTCCCTGTGTCAGCTACAGAGGGGCTGCAGGATTTGGCCTTCAGGTCTGTGATCTCTACTGCAATAGTACGTGTACATTATGAGCAGAAGAGCCAGAAAGGATGAAAGAAGGTACAATTAACAGTTAGGATGCTGAGCTGAAAGAAGACATGGCCCAGGATGCACTTTGGTGAAACTTCTGTGACTATGGGGAGGTCATTCAGTTCTCTTTGCCTTCATCCACCCTATGAACAAGGATGACCCCCTTTCACAGTGTGTTGCCCATCAGCTTCAGGCAAAGATGCTGAATGGTGTAGGTGATATTCAGTAACAATTGTGAGTGCTGGAGATGGATGCAGTGCACCAAACTACAACACTGACCTACACGGGCATGAAAGATTTGTGTAGCAAAGTGATGTGGTGAAGTGATGTAGGTCCCTTGTGCAACGGTCTTCTATGTACTGAGTTTTAAAAGGCTTAAGGACCAAGGATTTATTTTTGTTTGTTTGCTTCATTCTGTTTTTTTTTTTGTTACAGTCGTTGACGTAGATGCAAGAGGTGAACTCTTAAGTTATTTATATTCAGATTTGTGAGGCTATCTTTCTGCCAAGTCTTTCAAGTATGTGCTAGCTACCCAATTTATTTTGTCCACATTTAGATATTGATTTTGATATCTCAGCACAGCATAGTTCTGCGTGACACTGAAAGACACGTGTATGCACACTCTTTCAAATTTATCCCTTAGAAACCTAAACCTAAGGGAAGAGAAGCGTCTAGACCGTTGACTACCTAAAGAATTTTATGGCATTTCTTGCTGAGTGTGTAAAGCATTGGTGACCAATCTTGTTTTCCAACCTGAAGCAAACTTTCCCACTGCTGCAGCAACTTCAACCTCTGCTTGCTCCATCTGTAGCTACCACCACTCATTGCACTACCTCCTTCAGTGTGTAAAGGCCAGAGCCAGAAACTGGGATAGGGACATCCTCGAGTGAGAAATTAAAGTTTATGAGAAGATGCTTAAGTTTGTAAGAAGAGCTGAAATGAGACGATCATTATTTTCCTTGATGACATTTGTTGTTTCAGAGAAATGTCATGTTTCATGTGTGTACTAACCACCCAGGAGGGACTGGAAAGGAACCTTGTTCTTTCACTCCTTGCTGCATAGTGGTATTCATATTGCATTTGCATTCAAATACTTCTTGAGAGTCTGATTAGTATGTCTTTGTCACAACAGCTCAGTGTTAAAAGAGTGACTGGGTTAGAGTCAGAAAGGAATTGTCTCCCAAAACAGAGGAATCACTGGGTGTTGGCCACTGGTTTTATGGCCTTTCTCTGCAACATGGCTTGCTTTCAAGGGTCATTTGGCAGAGATGGAGCCAGTTCTGTATTGCTTACAGTCTATTTCTCTACCCGCTATGAATCCAGAAGCTTCAGTCTCTACTGAGAATAGACAGTCCACTGGAAAAGTCTCACACTGCTTATGAATCTGCTACTGCCTGTCCTTGAGTTTTATAGGCCATTGGAACTAGATGTGATGCTGATGTTCAGATCTGATTTTCCCTGCAGTTTATGAGCAGTTGGATCCATGGTTTTTGGATCACACATATCTCTAGTGTCAACACCACAAAATGGATGTGATAAAATGAAATGAAAAACCAGCAGTGCTCTGTCAAGACCAGCCTGGTTACTGCATAATAGAAATTAGTTCTTGACAAAGACTTTTGCTTCTGTAATGCCCAGAGGACTTGTGGCTAAGATAAAGCCTGATTTGTTTAATGGCTTTCATGCCCAGAAAGAATAAAGACATGCTCTATCCACACATCAGCAGCTGGACCTCTGGAAACCTTTGCTTAGAAAAAAAAAATAAAATGGATAACCATCTTTTTGTCACAAGATTTTCCCCCTTCCCCTCTTTTCTCGGGGCAGTCGGCAGCACTTTGCAGCTAGTAAATCTGTTTGGCAGGTAATCTGCCACCCATAGACCAGATGCTGCTTTGGCAAGGTTAGCTTTCCTGTTGCCATGGCAAAGCTCAGGCAGGCAAATGACACGGATGCCATGGCATGTTGCCAACGTAATCTGATGGCACAGGCCTTTGTTAATTGAAAGAGGGAAGAGGGCTGGTGCAGCCTGTTTTTCCCTGCCAATAAAGGCTGAACTTTGAGCAGGGTGCAGGACTAATTAACTGCCTCCACCAGCTGTTGGCTGTAGCATGCCAAATCTGACAAGTGGCCAGGGCCATGCATCCTTAACCCTTGCTGTCTTTTGGAGGATAGGCAGCAGTTAGTGAAGCTGTTGGAACACTTGTAAAATTTTCTTTTCTTTGAAATACATCTAGTGAAAAAAAACCCCAACCCCAAATGAGTGGAGGAAAGTGGTTATGTTCCTCCTGAAGACCTGTGAACTTTTTATTTTGGTTGGCTAATGAGTCCTCCTGTGAACTGGTGAAGCTGTTGGGACACAGCAGCAGTTAAGTCATGTATATACTCTCCAGGTGCCTTGCAGAATGAAAAGGTGATGTGCACTAAAAATTTCAAGAATGACTAGTGATATGTTAAAGGAATCTGATTTGGCGGGGGGGGAACATCTCCAATTCTGGCCATGTTTACCTATAGACATCTCTAGCTCCCACTGTGCTAGGAAAAACAGAGCAGTTTGTGTTGGAGGAACTATGAAAGGAAGCCTTTCTGAAAGTGACTGGGAATAACTCATAGGCCCTGGGGTTTCATCAGAGGTTTCATTTCATGTCTTCATCTCCTGCTCCATGGCATGGCCAGGACTTTGGATAAGCAAAGACATACAGTGTAGGCATGATCAATAAAACTCAGGGACCCCACAGACTTCAGCTGCATCCTTCTCAACCAGTTTTGAATTTACATATCCCACTTAATGGTGCCCAACCCAATCACCCAGAAACAAAAGAGAGCAAGTGAACAAGGAAAAGAGAATTTGCAGCAGATTTTCCCCTCTGCAAATCACCTCATTTTGCTCCACAGTCTACAGAGTCACTGGCAGCATTAGAGACAAGTCAATACTGCAGCAATACCCTCACTAGTTCTGCCATGGCCAGTAGAGATATTAATGCCAAATATATGACAATGGCAGCAAAGAAACACAACTCTCTTCTTTTTTGCTCCCAGGAACTGTTCTTACACTCCTTGTCAGTCCTACCAAGAGTTCTTCCTGTATAAGTATCATCTTTTATTGTAAACTTTTAATTACACACAATGAGTTGTTTACCTGGTTTTAAGTGATTTGGCGGCAAAGCACAAAAATGTTCAAGTAATCACTGTCTGTTTCTCAGGATACTTAAAACATAGCTGCTTGGGAGCCCAGCTACAAGCCCAGAGACTCAAACACTCTCAGGGCACTCATACATGAACATTTGCAAACTGAGCTCAGAAGGGTTAAATCAAACTCTTTGTATTGCAAGTGAAACTCACAACTCTGGCCTATGTAATAAAGATAAGACCAAAACTCCTTGCTATGATGCTGACCATAAAACCAGTTTCTATGACGGCTCTCCTGTTGTTACCATAAACCTGCTGTTTATGGTTGCTATATTGGCATTTCATTGGCTACTGCCGGACATCACTACTGTTACTTACCACCTTGTTTCATCTTGCCATCATTCATCCCAACAGGTCCTGCAACATTCCAGCCCTTTTACAGTTAGTGGCATACAGGATCCTACACCCTCCTCACAGAAGGGCCCTCCTCTTGGGGCAGACCCTTCCAGTATCCTTTGTTTTTTTGCTGTCTGTAGTCTCTCTCCAGTGCAGGTTGCAATAACTGTCCATTTCCAGCATCCTGGATATAATTCTTTTCACTATTCATTTTCAGGTGAATTAATTTCATTTATTTCACTTATGGAGTAAAGTCACCCAAACTGTTCCTTAAGTGACAGGCAAATGATGCCTGTCCCATCCAGTTCATTCCTTTTGCTAAGTGAAGGGAAGGGGGCTTTGTCTTTGGACATCTGACTTGCCTGTCTTACTGCTCAGCAACCACTATCAACGAGTTCCCCTCTCACTGCAGGTTTCAGCCATGGGTCTTGCAGCTGTAATGGATAAAATCTCTAAACTAACAGCATCTTTAGTCAGGGATTAGTTTTGCCAATGTGTGTCTACATGGAGAGAGAGAGAGAGAGAGAGAGAAAGAAAAAGAAAAACAGACATAGTATTCTGTTGTTTGAAATAAGTCTGTTGCTTAAAAGGCTCTGGGCAGTGTAATTTTTACTTTTATAGGCATGGCCTGGATGTGTTTGACTTTTCAAATCCTCTATTCAGGGATCCAAAGGGGTCTGTTTATAAAATCTGCATCTCAGACTCCTTCCTATATGAAGTTCAGAGAGCAGTTTTTACTGCTGTGTATAAATTTGTCCCTGATGCTTTATCCTTGGAAGAATCTCCTTCTAATTCAAACACTTCCTTTCACAGACAAAAAGGGTGTCTTAGGCAGACTGTTTCCTATACACACACACCCCCACACATACTTACAGATATATATATATATGTATATACAGAGAGAGAGAGATGTGCTCTGGCTGCTGTGGGAGTCTTTGTACAAAGTCTGAAACATTAACTGTACAAGCAGCAGAGGAAAATCAGTGCTTCTTTTGATCAGTTCATTTCTCCTGCCAAGTAACTGCCTCTGTCCTTTCATACCTCAGGCTGCCTGCAACAGTTGTCAAGTCTCACAGAAGGAGACCGAGATGACTCCTACCTCCTGTTCCCACCAGAAGTAGGCCTGTAATTCATGCATTTGCACTGCAGCACCGTAACTTCTCTTGTGCTTGTTAGCTGGTTAGACAGTTGGAGGTATAGTGGGGGAAGAAATAGGTCAAGGACCGAACTGAGGTCGGGAAGTATGTCGTATAACGGTACCCTATTTTCAAAAGCCTCCTTGTCAGTGGTGGAGCCTTGTGTATGGCACCTCCTCCAGCTGACCTGAAATGTGCCAAACACATGCCTCGGTGTGTGTTTTTCCCACACCCATTCTGTGCCCGTACTTACTGGTTTTTTTGGGCGAAAATACTGGAGTTTATTTGCCTGTTTAAGTTTTTGACTTGTTATAATAAGACTCAGAAATACAATTTTTTTTACCAAAAGGTTTTTTTTCAGTTTTATGCCATAGCAATAGAAATGAGAGCTCAGAGAGTTTCCACTAGCATTGCAATATTAGAATAATCACCTTCCCCTAGTGCATCCAAGGCTTCATCCATGTCTTGCACATTCCTGCTTGTAGCATCCTGCAAGGGCTCCCTTTCCCGCCAGCATATTTACATGTGGAAAGCATCCTGTGTTTGCAAGGGTTATAAGGCACATATAACCTAGGGTCACAAGAATTTGGCCCCCAGATGCAATCACTGTTGCTAAGAAGGTCATGCATGCATTGCAGATATTAGAAGCCTGTCAGAGGCCTGCGCAGTGTTTGTAAGCAGTTAATTAAAATCATGTATTTAGACACATTAGCACTTCATTCTCTATGTGAGTGTGATATCTGCAGGAAGGGAAGTGCTAATCTGTTAGCAGCAATTGCATCATGTATATAGATCTTATCACAGTGTCTTCACTTTTCCTTTCAGTCTTTTACTGAAAGCTTTCAAACCTCGTATCCCTCCAAGCCTGAATCACAGCATACCGCCTATTCACACAAAGCAAGGTCTTGTTAAGTGAGTCTGCTATCTCTGGTCCATATAACACTTTGTGTATGTGCAAAACTAAAAACAGGTAAACCACAGTAGCAGACATGCAAAAATCTTGTCATAGTCATAATACTGTAACATTTCTTCATTTTCCTGGAAATTAATATTTATTTGAAGAAATCAAAAAAGATAAAAAGTCCAATTGTTTTGTTTTTTTAAAAAAACCCTTTTACTTTCAGTGGTGCATATCACTGATGAGATTGCTCAGTACCTCAATAGCTCTGTTTTGTATTTGGCTCTCGATGTGTATCATCAGTAGAACTGGAGTGGCTAAAAAACTGTTGCTGATGACACATAAGTATCAGAAGTTAATGACAGAGGAATGTTTTAAAGAGCAGCTGCCTGAGGTAACATTTTCTTGGATTTCAGATCTGAACATGAGCCCTTTGAAATGTAATGGATCACAGGAGATTCCACTGAGAGTTGTCGTGATGACAAATCATTAATCAGTTTTGCTATGAATCAGATATATTGGTCATGATAGAGAAATCAGAGGAGCATTTCCTGTTTTTGACCGCCACTATCAACATTTTGCATGGCTCTGGGCTTCAGAGTTGTGTTAAAACTCATTATTACAGAAAGGGACCATTTATAGAAGTTCCTTTAAAATGGACATTTTTGTAAACACAAGTTTAATCAAGCACAATAAGTAAAATAGATAACATTGAACGAAAAAGGGTTCTGGTAGCCACTACATTTTATCAACAAATACTTAGATACTACTTGACATCTTGTGTTTTGTGCCAATCATTTTTGAGCTACTCTGTTTTTTCTTTATTTTGAAATTTAATATTGGTTATAGATGAAAGCAGAAAACTGTTGTTTTCTGGAAACCTAAGTATAACTGACCTGATGTTGTACAACAGTCAGGTAACACAAAGTGAAAACATTCTTGGAATTGATCCGTAAGAAGTAGTGCTTGTTCTCCAATTGAACATGTTTTTGCTTTTACTATTGTGGTTTCATTGCTTTACAAACTAATCGGTTTCAACCTGCTTAGAACAGGAAAACCTAACATACTCAGGGGTTAGCTGCTTCCTCCACTCAGTAAATTTGGTTAAAACACAAATTTACAGAAGTTGTAGGGCTGAAAAAAACCCTGGGTGATTAACATAAAACACCATTTAACATTTATCAATGCTTAAGATTTTTTGCTAGCTGCAATACAGGGAATGAGAAAAAAATAATGTCATAGTACGATGTAAAGTATAACTCAATAGACCAGACTATATGCTCAGGATTATCCAATTCATCTACATATTTAGACTCTGTGACGTAGTTCAGTGAAAATCAAAACAGAATATACTTGCTAAATGTTGCTATAGGTGGCTGGAAAGTTAGGGGAAAGAATTGACTGAAATTTTGTAGGCTGAAAATATGTCAGAAATTCCATCCCCTTCTATGATCAGCTTCAGTGCTGGGTAATGCTGACAATGGAACTGGTGCGGGGAAGAAATGTCTCCTTAATTCCCACCCCAAACCCCAACACTTCACTGTCATTCATGGAAGAAAACTCAAACAAATTATTTCTTACAAATAAAAATTCCCTTCCTCCCCCTCACAAACCTCTCTAATTTTAGATTGAAGAAAATGTCTTTTGTGAGAAACAGTTGTTTGGATGATGAAAGGAGAAGCTTCTAGGACTCACTGTGGAAAAAAAGGTATCTTTTAAGGAAAAATATTATGTTTGAAAAAGGATAAGAGGAGGGAAATGGATGCTCCAAAGTTTCTGATAATTTCCTCTAAGTCTTCAACAGGAAACTACACATTTCACCATCATTAAATAGCATAATATTGTTCTACTTCGGTACGCAACTCAACAAAGCATAATCAAATATACTACTGCATGGCATGTCATGAGGATAAGCTTTTTTTGTGAGGTTATAAATAAGTCTAGGCTGAGAGGAGCTTAAAAGAATCTGGTTTTATTTACAATAACAATCTACATGATGTGGAAGAGCACTTTTTACCACAGCCACTGACATCCGCCTGTTGGGGGACTAGGAACACCCAGCAAGGACCAAATATGATTCTATTTTTGTGAGGCATTATATTATTGATAAAAAGACTTTAGAATGTTTTTACAATGGAGTCCTTATATGGACCTTAGCGTGGAGGAGAAGCACAGGTTTTGTTGGCTGAGTGAGCAATTCTAATACTTCATCAGCTCGGGTCATTTATAGTACTTATATTTCACTTTCACTCTCCAGTCAATAGCAAAGAACACATCCACTGCTTAAAGCAAGATGGTCTGCTGGGGACAAACAGCCTTAGCACAGACCTGCCATTCTACCAGTGTGTGATCTTTTCTTATTTTAACTGTGGGAGATGAAAAATCAACTTTCTGTGAGACTGGGTTAGTCAGTAATCCTTGTCCATGGAAACAAAAAATAGCTGGAATCAAGGAAAATTTAAAAGAGCAATGGTGCTGAAATGGGTAATGGTTTATCTTCTCCTGAGATTAGGGCTTCAGTTTCCCTCCCTGACCATCAGCACTTAGATAAACAAAACATCATGCTGCTTCTGAAACAAACAAAGGACTGAACATAAATCCCTCTCAATTTCCTCCCTGCTCCCTCCCGCAAAAACAAAATTAACAAAAGTCCCTGCCTCACAGGTTTCTCCCAGAGACATTGAACAGACAAAAAAAGAAAAAAAAGAGTTTCTACTCTTTGGTTACCAGGCTTTTCAGGCTTGGTTTCAGAGAGGATGGTAATTTTGTACATGACCTCTTTTATTACCTCTTCTTCCTCCTCTCTTCCACTCCCAGCACTCCTATATCAGTTGTAAGAATTACCCTCAGAGAGGGTACAGTGTACCTTGTACTTCACTTTCTCTGCTGAGCATCACAGTATTCCCCACTCCTTTTATGGCTCCTTCCACACAAGAAGGACCTATCGCTAAATAGCTTTTCTGTTTATCATTCCTTATCACATTGGAAGCAATTTCAGAAGGTTTTGATTGCTGTGTAGGCAGTATTCAACTAGATAAACATGGGCGCACAGCTTAAAGGCGTCCTGATGTAATCTAATTCTGCCCTCAGCTCCCAGCAATTAAGCAAGATTTGGTTGATTCCTACAACTTTGTTTTCACACCATAAAATTCCTTGGACTTTTTGCTATGTTACACATGCATAGGTGAGGATTGTGTCAGCACTGTATACGGCAATAATTTCACTCTTTGGTCAGTCAAATTCATTAGATGAATGACACCAAAGCTGTGTAAAAGCATAAATGTGCATAGGACTAGAAGGAGGACGTCCGCACTTGGTGCATATACGGCCTACACCTGTGCAGATCTTTCTTTCTCAGGTTTTTATAT
This sequence comes from Aptenodytes forsteri, assembly GCF_000699145.1. Lineage (NCBI taxonomy): Eukaryota > Metazoa > Chordata > Aves > Sphenisciformes > Spheniscidae > Aptenodytes > Aptenodytes forsteri. Next base: position 746,322 of record NW_008794640.1, read on the forward strand.
CATACCCATTATGCTGGTGAGCATCCTCAAAATCATCATAAGAAGTCATGTAGGATGGGGTTTTTTTTGAAGAAATACCTGCTTTCTTCAGGATTTCCCTGCAGAGGTGGATCCCTGAGCATTTTTACCCTCATTGGTCTAAAGGGATCTTCCAGAGTTCACAGCTGAGTATGTTAGGGTCTGTAAGGGTGCACTGTGGAAATTTGCATTGCAAACGTGGAATTGTAGGAACTGTGTATGCTGATCCTGGTGTGGGCAAGTTGTGTGCAGTGAATGAGGGAGGCAGGGTGAGGCTGTTGAAACAAAAATGATTTCAAGCTCCTTAAAATCAATTTATATCTTAGGAGGTTTGGAAGACCATGTGGGTGAAAGCTAACTCGAAGTCAGTAGAGGATTGTGTGTGTATCAGAGACAAAGCAGATTCTTGCTCTAGCAGGTCCAGAACCACATAAATCTCACCCTGACATACTCAGGAACTTCCACCACTCAAGTAATAGACTTAATCTCAAAAATTCATTAGACTGCAAACCTTGTAGAGATGGAAAAACCTAAACAATGTTCCTGATAGGTTTTTGGTGACTATGAGAGTTTTGGTATATGTCTTTTGTTGGAAGTATTGATCATTTTGATATTTTCATTAGTTAATGAGTGATTTCAGAACAGTACATCTCCTACATCTCAGAATAAGCTCTGTCTATAATGTATATATTTGATGCAGTGTAGATGGATTCCTTTGCTTGAGAAGTCACGTGTCTAAAGCAGAAAACAAGTTTCCACTTCTTTTCAGGTCACTTTCTACAGAAAGGAAACCAAACCTCTGACTTCATGAGAACAGAAAGAAAAAACAGTATCAATTGAGACAAATTTGACTTTCTCAACTCCTGAAAACATTATTAATCTTGTACCAATATTCTTACATGGCAGTGCGACTGACAGTTACTTTTCAAAAGGACAATTATTAATCTTCCAGGTTACCATATTCAAAAACCAGTGACTTAATTTAGGTTTCTAGATCTGTACGCATAAGAATGGAAATAATTTGTGATCTTTTGAAAATAACTCAGTCTGTACAATAATCCACCTTTAGAGTCCTGTTTTGTAGGACTTTTCTCTAGTTTTCAGGAACATCTGAAACTTGTCAGTTGAATTGAAAACTTTTCTGAATTATCTTATCACCTTAGAACATGTGATTGAGATCCCAGAAAATCTTCAGTCTGAAGAGGAAACAACCCTTCCCTCCTCATCCCTGGCTACAAAGTCCTCTCCTTTCCCAGCCTGTGACTTGTCTGAGACAGAGATGTCCTCACCACCCTATTTCCCCATGACAGAACAGAGAAGTTACTTATCTGCTCTTTGGGTGGGAGAAAAGGTTAGAAAAAGACACAGGGCTATTAACTCACCCACAAAAGGCAGAGCTGTCTGTGTATGCACAGTGATATACCATTGCACACTTCTACCTGGGTGCGGAAACAAAAGATTTGCTTGTGGTGAGTAACTGATGCTGCAGGCTCTCTTCTTTGTGTGACAGCTGATCATACACAGAAAACAGGAAAATTCCTTTAATTTTTCTCACGCAGGTGCATCATCTAAGAAAGGAAAGGCTCTTCTGCCTCCTCCGTAATTTGGACTGTACCTTGTTCTTTCCACTCTTCTTCCCACAAATTGAAAAGCTCAGAAGGTGACGAGTGTATTTAGAAATGAAAGGCTTAATATCACTGGAAATTTCTGAACTCACCACTGTGGTAGTAAATAAGTTGACAAAGCAAAAGGTTTCATGTAGAGGAAATACCATTAATGGAGGACAGGTTTTTAAACAAAAATGCAAAGTTATCACTGGAAATATTTCTCTCATCTCAAACCTTGGATTGAAAATGCTCTAGATTGATGTGAGTTCCCATATAAGACTTTGGGTCTGGCCAGCTATTCTCAGCTTGCAACCCCAGAGGTTTCCTGAAGAGTTTGTCAACTAGACTGTGGTAGGCATCTTCTCAGGAGGCTTAAATTTATTACACAGAGGCTTGCACCTCCCCTTGAAGATATTCAGGGAGTTACAAAATGAAAACAGTTTGAAAAGCACTGATTTAGACTGTTATGAAAAAGCCCAACAGAGAGACAGACACCCTGGCTATGTTCTATTATCCTCAAGAAAACCCTTCTTGTCAGGAGGACTGAACTGGAGCCAATAAATGACCATTCACAGCTAATGGGGAAAAAAAAAAAAAAAAAGAAGAAAAGTGCTGTTGGTTAGCTGGCAGACTTAATGCAGCTTTACTGGGGCTGAGTATCTTTGCGTGAGTGTTGCTTTAGCCAAGGAGCAGCTCCCAATCCTTGTTACACAACTCAGTGAGGCATAATTCCCTTAATACAAAGCCAGGAAAAACAAAACACATCAATGAATCAGAAAAGTATCTGACTGAGAACAGTGATCTCTGCAATCTGGAATTTATACTAAAAGTCCAATTGTAACTAATGTTTACAAGATGCAGGTTAGTAAAACAGCACACACAAACCCTCCACTTTTATTTTGTATCCCTTGCAGTCCTAACTTGCTAGATGAGAGGAAATGTTTGCATTAATTAGCGCATAGACTTGAGGGCCAGTAGTCCTGGGTTATTTTCCAAGCTCTGGCACTGATTTGCAGTTGTCCAATCCTTGTTTATATTAAAACCATGTTTACTGAACTGGTTCAAGAGTGCTTAAGGCTACAGTGATTTAAGCACAGTTTAGCTGGATGGAGTGAGACATCACTAAAGTAGTGCTTTCTGCCTACTACCAGTAATGCTTTTTTGTCATAAATCATAGTAGCAGTAACCTTTAAAACCAAAACTTTTGTAATTGACTCACCAAAAGGTACTCACACTTCAACAAGAGCTTCTGGGTGTGAGTCTTATCCTGTGTGACCCACCTCTACCCTGTTTTCTCATGTACTGAGTCTCAAATTCAACACTTCAAAAGTGTTTTTTCTCACTTCCATTTGTTTGTAATATTTCCAGAGGAAGATGAATTGATCAATACAGAGGGCTTTTAAAAGTCAAAGCAGTCACTGTATCTGTAAGGAAAAAAAAAGTCTCCTTCTATTTGATCTGAAAAGGTTTACTTCCATAAAAACATCCAGCCAACAAATACAGGGATGTTATGAACAATATTTTTGAAAAACTATTGTCACTTACTTCATCTTCATTTATACCATGAAAAATACAGGCCATATTCTTCATTAATGTACCATAGTATTAGTTTGAATTTTCATCTTCTGATAATTTTGTCCCATTGGAACAAGTGGCAATTTAAAAAATAAATTCAAAAGTATTTCAGGTAGCATATTTATCTATACTGGCAAGACTAAATTATACCAGACACTTAGAAGGCTCAAACTGTTTTTTTTTTAATAAATTATTTTGTAATTAAAATGAATTAGATGCTTGTGACTGGAGCCCTCAGTCAGGTTGGAGGTCTAATACAAAACTATAAGGGACTAGCTAAGAAGAAAGGAACTAATAGTTTATTTAATATAGTCAGTTAGTGACCTTGCTGCAAAATTTTGGACTGTATTAATGAAGAAAATTGCTAGTGGCAGAAATCTGGAATTGCATCAACCATGTTGTGAAAGATGAGAATATCAGAAGTTCATTTGGACACCAAATATTAATAATAATTTTTGTTATGAAGTGTGTGCCCTTCAGTTGAACATGATACAGAAAGAGATCTGAATGCATCGATCGGTTTCAGAGGACTCTGAGACAACACTGGGATTTGGCCAAGTAAAAGGTAATCCAAAATTGTATCAGGTGAGATACTGCAAGTATAGCGCATACAGTTAATGTGTTCAGTCACCATCACCTCTGCTCATTCAAGCTGGAAACAGGAAGCTATTGAGACAGGGAGAACTGCCCTATTCCTCCCCAAATTTCCCAAATAAACTTACATGCAGTGAAAAGATATGTATGCACCGAATTGAATGCTTTCCTGCTCTTCAGACTTGCTGCACATATGCACAGCAGATGTTTAATACCTGAGCAGTAAGTCTGACACCTCCAGGGATACAATGTCCAGGGGTAATACTTCTGGGAAGTGTTGGACCAAGCAGATATACTATTGAGCTCAGCATGTCCTGCAGAAAGACTTAAGATTTTTGGACCCAGCCTGATTAGAGTTAATACACAGCGGGTTTAAGTGAGACAGAAATCCCTGAATGCATATATAAATCCACAGATTTCTTACAGAAATATAAGACATGCTCATGTAAACCAATAATGAGGGGAAGAGAGTTTCACTTGTAAGAGGAGCCCGAAAGCATTGGCTTGCTTAGTATGTCAAAATTAATACTGAGAAGGGATGCCATTGCTGCCTCTTAATGCATCAGGGTATATTTCATGGAAAGAATCAATTATTAAAGCTATAGAAATATGTCAGCATGAGGCTGAATGAGTGAAAACTGTCCATGCATGACTCAAGGCTGGAAACTGGTTGCAAGTTTCTAATTGACAGAGGAGGGAGTTTTCTGGAACAACGGGAATAGAAGGACTGAAAATAAGGTTTATTGTGGTCTTAATCTATTTGGAAGCAAGATTGCATGCCAAAGGATGTCTGTGACTGCCAGATCAATACAATCAAGATCCTGAAGTCACATAGAGTGAAAGGTAAGCAGGGATTTGGGTGTGGTGGGGCTCATATCCAGACCATGAAGAAGCAGTATCACATGAATCAGTTTAGACACAGCTTCAAGGGTTTCAGCCACTTCCACAGTGGAATTCTTTTCTTCTTTTACTCAGAACCACATCATCTCTTCAATACAGCTTTTCAAGCTTGTGAAGTCAAGCAGACAAAGAGATTTCAATTCAAATCAGCAACAGGCTGAGTTTCTTAAAGCTGAGCTCTAGTGGTCAGTCTGTAGAGGTTTGACTGATTTGCATTAAGAATCTGACAGTGCAATACCAGTTCACTTTTTTTTTTCAAAAATCCAACAGTGCAATACCAGTTCACTTTTTTTTTTTTTTAAATCCTTTAAACCAGCCTTGCAGGCAAAGAAATTTAAAAACAGGATTGTATGATTTCCACCTTTTCATCTAGCAGTCTGGTAGATATACGAATTTAGCAAAAAAATGAAAACAGAGCTAACACAGATCAAACAGGAAAAAACAAATATTCATGATGCTTTGCCTACTGTAAAGAAATGTCAAATGTTATTTCAGACATGTGATCTATCCATTAAACTTTTCCTAAACTTCTTCCTATAGACAGTATTTCTTTTTATTTCACTGAGAGATGTACTTCTGTAACCAAGTTCAGGGGCTGTGCAGTTTAGAAATACTTCGTCTCAAAGTGCAAAGGCAAAAACTCTCTGCCATCACTCCTCTGCTTGATTTTTACTAGAGGATTTTTTCCTGTATTTTAGAAAAAATTACCTAGCGATGTATACATAGGTATGGGAGTGTGCAGTTACACAGAAAATGTATTTTAGAGGGTGTTGACAATCCAACAGAAAAATGTATTTTTCTGTTGAATGTTGTTCAGTAAAAACCGGAATATTTCCCTTGGCTTAATCCTTACAACTCAGTCTCCTGTTACTTTGGATTGTCCCTGTTGACAAATAATTACTGAAATGCCCATCAATAATGTTACAACCCATGATTATATCATCCTTTGATGGAGGACTCTGCTCTTTAGCCCTTTTTTTGACCCTTTCCCCACATACTAAAAATAAAAAAAATGAGGTCAGTGTCATGAAAAGTGACAAGCTAGCTCTTCACCTGCTGCTTCATAGCCAGATCTGAGAACAGGTGGAAACATCTAGGACTTCAGAACTATTATCTGCATTTCATTTGCCACTTCATTCCACAAAAATCCTCCTTGTTCTCTTCACTTCTTAAAAGTGGTCACTGAAATACTTAAACCTCTAAAAAGAAATAGATTGTGTATAGCCTGAAGGTAAAGTTTATCCCAGGAAAACTTACAAACTGAGGTCTTGGAAGGTTGTGGAAGAGGAGTATCTAAATGACCTCCTCATTGAAGTCTGGAAGCTACAGATGGATTAGCAGCAAGCCTGCTGGAAGTCATAGAATCATAGAATCATAGAATCATTGAGGTTGGAAAAGACCTCTAAGATCATCGAGTCCAACCGTCAACCCAACACCATCATGCCCACTAAACCATGTCCCTAAGCGCCTCATCTACACGTCCTTTAAACACCTCCAGGGATGGGGACTCAACCACTTCCTTGGGAAGCCTGTTCCAATGTTTAACCACTCTTTCAGTAAAGACTATTTCTGATACAGGCCAGGATGCCATTATGCCAAGGTATAAAGAAAGAGACACAAGCGTTAAAACAAGTGGCACTCCCCACTTGGCAATGTATAATGCAGAGGGATTGCACTGTCCTCCCCAAAGCTCAGATGCGTCTCACCTATTTTGCTAATGTCAGGGTACATCTCCAAGCATGTGGGCTTTATGGTAGCTGGGAAAGAAGCTCTGGATTGCTGTTTTAAGAATCTAAGGAGTTGGAATAACAAAAGATTTACCTCTAATGAAATGAACATGGCGGTAACAAACACACGATGCAGCAGGAGCTTGTGTTTTCTCTGAAGAACTGGCGCCTGATTTCCATTCGCCTCCTCTCAGCATGGAAGACTAAGTTTTATATCACAGTTTGGCTCTATAACTAGAATGATGTGGTGAACTTGATATGATTTCAGATGCACACTCGTTCACTAGTGCTGAGGATTCAAGGCACTCCTGACTATGTACTATTTTAATGCCATCGGTTAACTAGTTAATAGAGCAGTACAAAATTCCTAACTTCAACCTTGAAGGAAACATGCCTGTTCTAAACACTACTTGTGCACATACTTAAACACCCTAAATATGAGCACTCGACAGTGTTTTTATGAATCAAAGCCATAACTCACTCAATTTCTGAGTCCAGAAATTTTGTGTATTTGCATTAGCTACTGAATGTTTCTATAATAAGATATTACCATCTTTTTTAAAAAAAGTGTTGATATTGCTATGACTGCTCCATAATGATTTGATCATATTTCCATAGTACCTATTTTGTTCTTGATTTATACATAAGGTCCAGAAGCAATATTTTCTGATCTTACACTCTGTTTTTCAGACTAGATAGTTCATCAACATGCAACTGTAAGGTATTCCTTATTAATATTGAAAATTTTAGCTAGAACAAATGATGGGCAAATTGGTTACTAAATAGCCAGTGAAACAAAATCTGTCCTGTCTTATAATGCCATATGTATTCCTTGTCTGTCTCAGTAGCTGGACCACAAAAGTTTTTGCTGATGATAAAATTTAAAAAGAAGCAGTGATTTTTTAGACTACTGTAAGACTGATCTGCAGATCACTAAGTCAGTGGAAAGATTCCATCTGACATACATACTGTGGATGAGGCCCTTTATCCTTTCTATTACCAGTTGTAGACATCACTGACAAACACCACTTTTCTCCTTTAAAGGTCTCCTCCTGAGAGCAATTTTATGAGAAAACATCAAATGAGTAAGAGAATAATTTTAAAGTTAGTTTGATCTTAACTATGCGCAGTGCTGTAGAATAAATAAATATTTATTAAGCCATGCAAGAGATGTCACGTGAACTTACCAAAGACAGATTGAGTCAGAATAGCTCCATATCTTTTAATGAGAAATGAATTTTAGACAAAGAAACTTTGGTAGATTAAATCTATTCGGCTTTCAACATTATATGTTGTCACATGGGAATCCATAGATTAAATTGGAAAAGATGTAAATTAGTAAATGAATCATAAAACCAGTAAGGAGCTGGTTAAAGAGGATAAACCCATGGATTGTGCTAAACGGGAAGGGAGTTCCTCTAGAAATAGTTTTAAAATGCATCTTATTTAATATTTTTATTAGAAACTATGGCCAAAGTACAATAATAAGAGACTAATAAGATTTGTCGATGACACGAAGTCAGGAAACATCATCAACAAAGAGGAGAATTGGAACTTTTCAGAAGTGGAACAAAAAAAAAAAAGGGGAGACTGTAAGAAACACAAAGGACTGTTTGAGTACAACATGGAAAATCAGTTGAAAATGACAGAGACAAAACTAGTCTGGCCTTGAATAGTTGCAGGTTAATAACAATAAGTTTTCCACTATTCACAGTAGTGAAGTTCTTGAACAGCTTTCCAAAATAAGTACGAAGAAATCGAAGCAGACTGAGGATGGAGTTTGTTCAATTTATGAAGGGGATTATGAGAGTTCTTATTGCCTGCAGTAATGGGAAACTGGAACAGTGTTGTAGAACCTCATAAAGTTTGTTATTTCTAGCTTTTTTCTCCTTTTATTTTGCAAAATGTTATGTGCATTTTTTCCTTGCCCTCTCCAACAACTCAGTACTTTCTTAAAAATACGAGGAATTCTTGTAAGATGGCAAAAGGTGTAGAAAAAGACTGCAGGAAATCACTATTACAACACACAGAATAATTTTCTTCATATTCTAGGCTTGTCTGATTTGAAACGCTGGAGTGGTACTCTAGGGCTGTTTCCATTGCAACACATGAGGTGATTACATTTGAATTTGTTTCTTGGAGAAGACCCAGCAAAGGCACTCCAATGGAAAGTCCTGCAATCACAATACCACTGAGACTTTATTAACAAGCACCATTACATCACTGCTCACTTAAAGGACAGTTCATCCTTTTTTTTTTGTAGACAGCTGTGGAGGTGAGGAGACTGAAGACATAGAAACAAACCTGTCTTGTTGACTGACTGGTTTTCAGAACCCATAGACATGTGGGTAGAGAGAGTGGGCAATATCACTCTATCTTAAAGCACCAGATATTTTAGCACCTGTAGATAAGTAGTTTAAACTGTGGGAACCACTCAGGGGAAGGGTTTGCATTGAAAAAAATAAGAAACAAGAAGAAAAAAAGCAAAGTGAGTGTGTAAGTGGTTCTGTTTGTTACCTTCTAGCGGAAAAGTAACGCAAACCTCTTGGATCTATAATTAGAAAAAAGAGCAAAAACAATGTCAAAACTTCCTCCTCTTATTTTAGGATTCCTAGATTTCCTTTCTTTCCCTCACTCCTATTTTAATATTTTGGTACATTTAAAAGGTTTGGGTTTTAAAAAAAAAAAAAAAATCACAACTTTCTTGCCTATGTCTAGACCTGCTGTAATTATTTAGGCTTGCTAGGACAGCAGTACTGTGCTCTCACAGGGTCTTTGAGAGTAAACCTGTATCTGAAGAGATTATAATTGGCACATGAATGTCTGCCTGAGTATTCAGAGAATGATATAACATAAATGGGAACCATCTTCCTGTTTTTCAGTGATCATTAACAGTGAAGTCTGGTGATCTCAGTGCAAATAATGACATGGTTAACTATTTCACTCATGAACAGAGTGTGTAAAGAAAAAGTACAAACATCTATAATGATTAGCACTATATTTGCTGTGACTGGTAACTGTGCTCTACCAAGAAAGAAGCAAGCCTAGTTGGGCATCTGAGGCCATCCAGTGAAACGATGGGGCTTTCCTGAGCTGACACAGGAGGATCACCCTGGAAAGATTCAGAAGGAACTATTTCATCATACATCAAACATCGGTCCAAACTGCATTGTATGACACCTTGTTTCACCTGCTCGGGGTGAGGCAGGCTGGTTTGCTGGAGGTTTGCCTACAAACCACAGGTATTATGCCTGAAAAAATACCATGCCAGTTTTAACTCTCCAAGCGTTATAGAATAGTTTGGATTGGAAGGGACCTTTAAAGGTCATCTAGTCCAGCCTCCCTGCAATGAGCAGGGACAAGAGAAAGAAACAGCACACAGTTTCAACTCAGCTGAAGAAAACAAATATAATGTCATGTTTGGATTGAGTGATTTCTTGCAGACATTTTGGTAGATCCAAATTTTCAAGAGCAGGTGTATAAAGGTCTGACATTTAAGTGTTATTATGAGCAGAGCAGACTGTCTCTGACTACACAGGTGATTGTATGACAGTCACAAGGATGACTAGGGTATTAAGATGCAGGACACCATCTCTGCTGAAGGAAGAAGAGAAAAGATACAAGTACGCCATAAACAGGACCTGAAAGGTGGGAAGATATTAAAAATATATACCATAAAAAGGAAAATCCTCCCTTCCGTGTGTTTACATCCAGCCTCCTGCAGATGACATGAGGCTTTTCTTGAGGCCTTTCAACACTAAATGATAAAAAATTTCATCAACAATAAATGATTTCAAGAGCAGAAAAGATTCCAAGCAGTGTGACAAAGTGTTAGGACTTTTGGAAAAAGAGAATAATTTTATCGGCTGTATTTTAAGCCTGGACAGAGACTTTTATTAAACATTGAGATGTGGTGTATTTAAATATTCTCGGGACATCTTTCAGTCTTAATGTCTGAACTAGGTTCTTTATTTGGCCATATTTCTAAATGCAACGAGGACAACCTTTCTAAGAATGATTATTTACTTCATATTAAGAAATAAAGTGGAATCAAAGTGTTTTCTAGTTTTAGGGTACAGACTGGGCTGAGAACTGATTTTGGCTTTGTCTAGAGTTTTGGATTCAGCTTGGAAGTCCAGTATTGCCAGGTGTTGTATGTTTGGAAATATTTCAAGAAAAACATCTGGAATTTCATCTTCAAGGGAAACAAAGCACTGGAAGCTGTACTGAGTTGTCCAAAACCACACAGCCTCTCAGAGTAGAACCAGGAAGAGAACCCAGCCCTCCTAAGCGTATTGGGCTTACTGAAATTTCCCTGTCATTACATGCATTTTCATTCATTCTTACCCATCAGTCAGTCACCCAGTCAGCCAAATGTCTTCTTGGAAAACAGCAATGACTGAAGCCAGAAGAAATGCAGAGATTGGCTCAAAACCATTTCAGCCAATAAACAGATTGATTTTAAACTTTTGATTTAAAATATATCAGTAGTTAAAGATCTGATTTATTGCTTAAAGATCAAGATATTGCTGTCTTTCTAAGCATAAACACTAGTCATTTTTCCCTGATTACTTTTATTTGGCTTCTTATTTAGACTGCTACATCTGTAAGGTATCATGCATAGTAAATCCCTTTTGCTGTTGCCCTTCTCTGATCTCTGTACAGCTGTCTGTGTGCTGCAAGAGTTCTTTGGGAAGGGACCAGTCTGACATACTGTGGATGCTCTTGCAAGAAATAAATAAAGCAGGCTTGTACAATAATCTTTAAAGAGTTTCCTGTATCCATAGACGCTGTATTTTTAAAGCTGTCTAAAGAGACTGTATACCCAGCTCAGATTGCAATTACCGGAATTTCTGCCTTTAAAATTTGATGCTTTTGAAAATTTCAAGTGGATTATTTCATCCTCCAATATAAACCATCTTTCAGTGTGACAATGTTTGTCATATCTCACTCCTGTTGTGTAAAGAGCAGGTTTTCTAGTTCTCATAAGGTTGTTTAAACAGCTTTGCAAGTAACTTCCGTGAGACAGCTCTGTACTGTTTTTTAATATCCTAGATTAAAAAGGCTATGGAATGCTATATGGTAGGTGATACAAATGTAAGGGTTACTGTTCCACTCATCCCTTATTTCATGGAATTTGTGTTTCAAACCCACTTGGCAGGACTAGGATGCAGGTCAGAGATTCAGAAATTTTTATCCACTTGGGCATTTATGCCAAATTCGAAAGTTTGCGTATTTGCAGGAAACTGGCAAAAAAGCATATTTTTTTGATCAATAAATAACAAATCACAAGGTATTTTATTCTATTTGCAATGAAATAATTACTCTCATTCTGTCCTGCAGGGAGACCCAGACTATCAACTTTACTGCACTCTTCTTTTTTTTTTTTTTTTT
>NW_008794640.1:758264-766215 GCF_000699145.1 Aptenodytes forsteri
TTTTTTATTTTTTTAATTTATGTCCTTGTCAGTAATTGCTCCAGTTCCATTTAAGGGAATTTGACCTACAAAAGCTGTCTCAGAATTTAAATATTTACTGTGGAATTTAGAGCTACTAGAGGGATCTGGACACTTGATGCCCATTGACACTGAAGAGCATCTAGGAGTTAGTGAAGGACAGAAAACCCTGAGCTTTTTTTAAAAGGAATATGTCTATATTTATTTGCATTGGAAATTTAGAAAAAATCATGTATTTTCCAGTTGTCATATATAGCCCCAAAACACAAGTGGTTTTGGTGTTGGTTTTTATTTTATTTTTCTTAATGGAAATCTGTTATATAGAACAACTTACCTAATAATATAATGTCCTTGAAAGTCAAGAAATTCTCACTTTGTGAGCTTAAGTACCTTTGGAAATCTCACCTTTAACCCTACCTTAGCAGATGGTGAGGGAATAAAAGTCTACTATGTACATACAATTTTTTTCTAATGCTAAGAAATGGACAAGTGCATTGTTGGCATATGATTATTTTTAGTATAGATGGGACCTACATTTTGGGTTTGCTTTAGGAATTGACTATCATAAGTTTTGGAAAAAATGATTTTTTTAAAGTCTCTAGTAGTTTGGATTTGTAACAACTACTCTCTGTGCCACTGTGTTTTAATGTCGGGTGCCACAGAGAGAAATTCTGGGTCAAAAACAGGCTTTCAAAACTAAGTAAAGCAGATATTACCTCTGGTAAAGAGCACCACCTGGCTCAGATCCCACAGCTGAACAGGTCACGTGTGCACTGCCTACTGCATTTTAGTCAAAGACCTACTTTTTAAAATGTATTAGCTGGTCTACTTCAAGTGAATAACTTAGTGACTGCTCCCAGTGAGCAGCTGCTCAGTAACATGCAGAGAGGACAGGAACCTCTGGCTGGACACAGTGACAAGCAGCTGAGGCAGAAAGGAGGAGAGCAACCTCTCCAGCCAGTGCTGGACACACAGTAAAAAATGAAGCTCTTAGTAATTTACTAGCAAGTTAGCTGGGGAGAGAAGCAAGACATAGTTTGCTTACACTAGAAAATAGGCGATTGTCAGTGCTTTTCTGCACACAGGCATCTCTCAGGCGTGGATTCAGTCTGAAATATGGAGTTCAGTCCTAGCTCCAAACAAGACCTTTAAGAACTGGTTTCTTTATTCATTTTCTTTTCTTCCCCAAATCATATAAACACTTGTGTTTGGAAATCAGAGCCTTTCTTTTTCCTTGTGCTCTCTCCTTCCAGCATCACATCAGTGACCTGATTTTCAGAGGAACAGCTCTCAAGGTCCACAGGAGGTACTCGGCATGTCTGAAAATCAAGCCATAAATAGCTGTGAATCTCTCTTTTTTCCTCAAGAAACTGAACTGCCAAGTCTTAGCAAACAGCCAAAGAAACCCAGCTTGTTCACAAATGCTAATTTAAAGCTGCATGTGTGTTTGCATAGGCTGGATTGGACTGAATAACTCTGAGTCACAATAAAAGGGAAATTTATTTTTCTAAAAGGAATCTTTAAATTCTTGGGGGGTTGGGAGGAAAAAAAAGGCTGCCATTTGAGAGATCTGCATCTGTGAGATCTGTGAGTAAGCCTGGAGCGGAAGTAAAGAGGAAATCCCCCACACCACTTAATGAAATGCTGTTGTGGGATAATCACTGCCAAAGAAACTCAGTTGAGCATCTTTGTCTGTTAAAGAGTCTGAACTGAGCAAGAGAAACATGCATTTCCTGTGGTGGGGGTCTTTTTTCCCATATTAAGATCAGGGTTGTTATTCCCCTGTAGGAAATAGTATTATTTATATGGGGGAGAGCAGTGGGGAGATCTGGATTTTATTATGTCTCCTTTCTCATTTAGGAAATGGATTGACTTTCTGTTTGTTTTAAAGATCTTGAGAACAAGGAACATTTTCCTAGCACACAAGAAATTAATAGTCACACTGTCATGTTCTTCTCATGTCTCTTCTTAAACCTGTTTTCTCAGATCAAAACACTTATGTGCAAAGCAGCTATGGAAAAACTGTAATGGATGAGAGAAAATTCCTGTCTTAAATTCCCACAAAATGCATAGGAAGAAAAAAGTGAAGTCAACTTTAGGATTCTTCCAAAGAGAAGGCATTGCTAACCTAAAAGCAAGACATTGGTGTTTCTCCAAGATGTCCCAACTCCAGCAAACTACATTCCAAAACTTATTTACCTGAAAGGGCAGCATTCAGATATCTTCCAGATCAAGCTAGCTGTACCCTACTTCCATTTAGTAAATGATCTGTAAATTGTCCCAGATATTACATGAACCATTACATGGTTAATTTTAACAATTCTTCTCCCAGATATAAATCAGTATAACTCCACTGACCACAACAGGCTAAGGCAAAATAAAGGGATAAATTCCCCAATGCAAGAAGAAGGACTAGAAAACCCAAGGGGATTAATGGAATCTAGTACAAGAGTCCCCTAGGGAGGAAGCTTCTGGGTTGACAGTGAAAGTGCAGTGAAAGTATGTCCAGGCATTGCAGATAGCTGGACCACTAAATGCCTTTGCTTGCTTCTGCTTCAGAGACACTGGCAACAAAGTCTGCTTCTTTTTCAAGCAAAGTAGATTCAACTTCTGTTCTTGCACCCCATATTTTAGCTTAGCTACAGAGAACATAAGGAAGGGCTAGATTGGGGAAATTTCAGTTCGTTAAACAAGATGTAAGATCTGGTCAGGTTAAAGTGTTTCTACATGATGATTCATCCTAGTGAACTAGGACGCCCCTTTCACTTTATTTGAAAAACAATGGGGAAATTATGGGTTCTTGCATAGAAGGGGAAATGAAGATTCTGAACCCACAGGCCACGTGGAGATGCTACTGCTCTTACAAAGTTAAATAAAACAAAACATATCTTATTTAATTGCCTGTTTAGCTGCTTCTTGTAGCCAAGGGCATTCTGAGTTACAGTGACAAAGGAATCCTGGTTACAAGGGATGAAGAAGTTATGTTTCAAGTCTGAGTCATTTCTGACTAAGAGCAAGTCACAGACTTATCTGACAATGTCTGTATTTCTGTAAAGAGCAAAGAAGATACATGCTACTTAATTATTTGGATTCTTCATATGACTAAAAAAACAGATATTATTGTTACATTTTTATTGCCACAGCACTTAGGGACACAAGCTGTGAACCAAGATCTTACTGCACTGTATGCTATGGAAACAGAACAAAACAGTCTCTGTCATCATTCAGTGAAGATTGTCCTTGAAATTATAGTCACAGAAATGTTTCAATTGTTTTAATTACTAAAGTGAACGGATTTTCTATTGATTCCCTTAGAAAACTTTCACAGTCTAATAACACATGCCAGTGAGTGCCTTCTTATCCATTTCCTTTTTTAAAAGCATTTTTAAGTACATTAACAGCAAGAGGTCATCCAAGGAAAACACTGGACAGATATTTGTTGAAGATAGCCACCTGGCAAATAGGGATGAAGAAAAAGTGAGGGCATTCAATGCTTTTTGCCTCAGTTGTTAATAATACAGGTAGACCTTGGGCTTCTGGTCCTCTGAGTTGGAAGACCATGAGTGTGGGAACAGTGACTTTCCATTTGTGGACACTGAAATTGTAAGGGACCAATTGTATCAGCTGAATGTTCACAAGTCCATGGGGCTTGATGGGATTCATCCCAGAGTACAGAAGGAGCTGGCAAATGTTATGGCAGGACCCTCTCAATCATCTACCAGAGGTTTTGGGAGTCTGGGAAGGTCCCCGTTGACTGGAAGCTGGCCAACGTTATTCCAGTTTACAAGCAGGGCATTAGGAAAGACCCAGGAAACTACAGACCTGTTAGTCTAATGTCAGTACCTGGAAAAATTATGAAGATTATACTGGGTACTATTGAAAGACATCTGAAGAACAATGCAGTCATCAGGCACAATCAACATGGGTTCACAAAAGGAAAGTCCTGTTTAACTAAATTAATATCCTTCCGTGATAAGGTCACCCACCCAGTGGATGAAGACAAGGCAGTGGATTTAGTTTTTCTGGATTTTAGTAAGGCTTTTGATACTGTCCCTCACAGCATCCTTCTGGACAAGTTGTCCAACTGTGAGATGAGCAGGTACATGGGGTACTGGGTGAAGAACTAGCTGAAGGACAGAGCTTAAAGGATTGTAGTGAATGGGACTACATCTGGCTAGCGAGCAGTCATCAGTGGTGTTCCTCAGGGCTCAATTCTAGGGCCAGTTCTGTTCAATATATTTATCAATGATCTGGATGCAAGAGTTGAATGCACCATTAGCAAGTTTGCTGATGGTACTAAACTGGGAGGTATCCCCCTTGCAGAGGGATCTAGGTAAGATTGGAGCATTGGCAAATGATTAATGGGATGAAATTTAACAAGACCAAATGCCAGATTCTGCACCTGGGATGGAGTAACACTGGGCACAAGTCTAAATTGGGAGAGCAGCTCTGCAGAAAAGGATCCAAGGGTGCTGGTCGACAGCAGGCTCAATAGAATTCTGACCACCTCCACCCCCAAGCTGTTTTTGTGTTTTATTTGGAAATGGGAAGTGCCTTTGTTTACTTTGTTACATACTATTTTTAAATCATTTTACCAGCTTAATCAACCTAAACTTTAAGAAAAGGCTTTCACTAGTTTGCTGCCTTCCTGCTTGTCACCGTCAACATCCCCGTTTGGGATGGTGCACACTTCCAAACCGGACTGGTAGCTAAAATCAAGCAAACTCACCCTTCTGATAAATACATAACTGGGTGTAAATAAAACCTAGACAAGCTGAATGGTTCAGAGCTGCACCAGGAGAGGTTTAGACTGGATATTAGGAAGCATTTCTTTACCAAAAGGATGGTCAAACACTGGAACAGGCTTCCTAGAGAGGTGGTCGATGCCCCAAGCCTGTCAGTGTTTTAAGAGGCATTTGGACAATATCCTTAATAACATGCAATAACTTTTGGTCAGCCCTGAAGTGGTCAGGCAGTTGGACTAGATGATCATTGTAGGTCCCTTCCAACTGAAATAGTCTAGAATAGAATAGAATAGAATAGACTATAGAATATAGTCTATATAGTTCTATATAGTCTATAGTTCTATAGTCTATATTCTATTCTATTCTATTCTATTCTTCAGCCTCATTTTGCCTTTGAATTCTTCCATCCTGTAATTCTCTCTCACCATGGCAAGGAGTTAATCCTTTCTCCATAGGACGATTTTTAGTCAACAGTCTGGGATACAAGTATATCCTCTCCCTCCCACAGTTTCTGTCTTTTATCAAATGGGTGTTGGACGTATAAATTTTCAGGTACCAGAATGCCATGCTTGCCTCTTCTCAGCTGAATCTAACCACTATTTCCTCCCCGCCTCCCCCAAATTCTCATTTGCTTCTACTCTTGTCCTTGCATTTCTAAGTAATCAATCTCAACAAGAGATGTGGAAGGTAGTTTTGCTTCCTCTGATTCTCCCAAATATATAACAGCCTGGTGGTGAAGGCCAGCCCAGGGTGCTGAAGTTATACATCTAAATATCTGCATACAAAAGAGGACCTAGAACTAAGGTCTCCTATTTCTAGCAGCAATGCTAGCAGTTGTTAAACTACCATGAAAAAAGCGGGCACTGTTGTCACATCCCCTTTTACATGCTGGGGACATTGCCATGAAGGGTACTTAACCTCAGAAGAGGGCTGCAGTGACTGCATCCCAGGTGGCTGCAGGTACTGAGTAGTGAGCCCTGAGTCACCCCCCCGCACTCGTGAAAGGGACAGCAATGGGGACATGCTCCTCTCAATTTGCTGTTGGTAACTCTGAGGAGCTCCCCATCTACACTTCTAGGTGCAGCCCCATCTTTCAGAGGCTACTGTCTCTCTCCATTGACTGTCTAAAGAACATAAGCATCTGGTTGAGGTGCTGGGATTAGCCATCTATGTTTTAGGTGGTGTGGTTCTTGACTTCAAAACAAGAAATGGAGGTGTTGTTCTAAGTCCTTGCGCAAAGTGTTTCAGCACAGAGTGTGCTTCATACAGTATAGGGGTGCATTTATACACCTTTCTACACAGCTGTACTGTCTAACGTGGAATAATATATGGTCAGGATCAGAAAGTCCAAAATCCCTCTTTTAGTTAGATGGTTATATAGGAATTTAGTTAAACTTTTTTTATCCTTGCCTATATTCTGTCAGGAAAGGAAAAGGATGATTAGATGAAAAATACCTCCAATGTGTTTCATATATAACCTGGACTAAAAGAAGAACAAAGGAAAAAAACCAGAGGCAATAACACTAATAAAAGGAAAAAAATCCTGTATACAGAGGGCATGTGCAATAAAAGTGAAGGCCATATTAAAACACTCCATGCCAGTCTATTTCACAGATCTAATCCCTTCCTCTTGGAATCTGTAGTACGAGGAACCCTATTATTCTTCAAAACTAAAATACACCAATGAATAATTTTTAACATATTAAAACCAATTATTAAATAATCTGTAAACAAAACCAGTTCATATGATAAATGTTATGACAATGTGCTTTTTAAAAAAAACTCATTAAGCAGTTATTGCACTTGGTAAGTCAATCGTTTCCTTGTTCACAAATACCCACACAGTACTATGCATTGTGTATGAAATATATTTCTCTTCCAGCAACCCAACATAAACCTCTGTATCATTTAGTTAATGATAAATTTTCTCAGTTTAACAATTGAGTGAATATTTGGGGTTTTGTTTCATTTGTTTTGAAATTTTCTGACAATTTTATTTTGAATCACCATTAAAAAAAAAAATTATCATGAATAGCTTTATAAAGCTTTATAAAGCTTTATAAATTCTTTCAGTTCATGCTAAATTAATTCAGTGCAGAACATTATTTCACCTCAGTTTGAAACGGCTTGCTATTACTAAATTAATTATTATCAAACTTTGGTTTAAATCAAATAAGCTAAATACTGTAATTCTGAAAATTAAATGGTTTATTTTCAATTCACAGATTTTGGAGTTTTGAGCTAAAGAAAATCACTAAAAGCTATGCACATTTCTCCAGTGTTTCAACAATCCTGTCCTCCATTTTTAATGACAAAATTTTACCCACTTTATTTTAACCAAGATTTATTTAAGCTGCAATGCAGTACTCCCTCACTATGACTTGAGGCAAAATGAAGGGAAGATGATGTTAAAGAGAAAAATACAGACAGATATATATACTTGATTGACTCTTTCAGATTGCCAATTATGTTATCACTCAGCATTATGTCATTATTCTACATCATATATCAGAGGTCTTAAAGATCACACTGAGTCTATTCTGGCATTCATAAAGCTGATATGTTGTGAAGAGCCAGTACGGTATACAATTATACATCAGTATCTTTCAGGCACTATTGCTACCAAAAATGTTCAATATTTGTCAAAACTGTAAACTATTCACCTGAAGTTCACTGAAGGTCAAACACAAAACTCAACTTCTATTCTCTAAATAAGCATAACTATTCAAGCCACACTGAAATTATGGCCAGCTTGGCGTTTTACAGACAAACTGTTTTTAAAAAAAAATCAGTCAACTTCTCTGATCAATTTGTGAACTCAAGAATTGTTTCATGAGCCTTTGTTTAGCCAATACGTGACAGTAAAGGGGGAACATATGGAATCATAGAATCATAGAATAGTTTGGGTTGGAAGGGACCTCTAAAGGTCATCTAGACCAACCCCCCTGCCATGGGCAGGGATATCTTCAACTAGATCAGGTTGCTCAGAGCCCCCTCCAACCTCACCTTGAATGTTTCCAAGGATGGCATATCTACCATCTCTCTGGGCAACCTGTGCCAGTGTTTCACCACCCTCAGCATAAAAAATTCCTTCCTTATATCTAGTCTCCATCTACCCCCCTTTAGGTTAAAGCCATTCCCCCTTGTCCTGTCACAACAGGCCCTGCTAAAAAGTTTGCCGCCATCTT
>NW_008794640.1:768347-835688 GCF_000699145.1 Aptenodytes forsteri
ACACCCCCTCCTCATCTCCCCTGCCTGTCCTTCCTAAAGAGCCTGTGTTCCTCCATCCCAGCACTCCAATCATAGGAGCCATGCCACCACGTCTCCGTGATGCCAATAAGGTCGTAGCCCTGCAGGCGTGCGCACGTCTCTAACTCCTCTTGTTTATTCCCCATGCTACGTGCGTTTGCATAGAGGCATTTAAGTTGGGCCCCCGATGAAGCTGCCTTACTGGCTGGAGTTCCTCTGTGCTGCAAAAATTTTAGAAGGGATGAAACTTCTGATATATCTAGGAAACTACCATAGAAAATAAATCTAAATAAATCTAAAATTAAAAGATTTTCTGTCATTTTGGCTCTCAAAGAGACTGATTGACTGATTCAAAGGTGACTTGTGAATTAAACAAATTATGTTTTTCACCTCTGGTTTAAACTCCCAAACTTCTCTTTTTCTTTTAGTTGGAATTAAGCCATTAGTAGGTCTTAGGCTATACATCTACACTGTTGATCATCATGATGACTCTGAGGACCTGTATATGCTGGCAATCTGTATCCAAGGGCTGCTGGACATCCCTTTTGAATAAGAATAAACAATTGAAGATTGAAAAGTGAGCATTGTTCCCTCCAAAACAAAGGGGAGAAAACTGCAGTCTGTACCATCTAATTCGATCTTGCTGTGGATGGATGAGTGGACCTGAACACTCAAGCCACAAAGTACAATTTTTCAATTATGGGTTATTTTAAATGTGGCCTACTTAGGAATCATATGGAGCTTTAGCAACTCAGAAGATCAATTGTGTTAGTAAGTCAGGGAAGAAATAAGGAGAATGCCTCTCATTTTTAAGGGACATTGATAAGCCTTTGTCATTATATCCTGTCTTCCTACAGAATGAACAGATGCAGATATGATGCTACAGAAGCAATTTGTGTTGTGATGAAAGAGAATGATGACAGAGACTGGTTTGATAAAGAACATAGAGAAACTGTTTAGACAAAAAATGCAATTCCAACCAGGAATTTCTTGTATAGAGAAATCTTGGGTCCAAAGAAGCCTTTGTAGAGTCACTGTAAGAGAAATTGATACTGAACAAATTCAGAATAAAAATAGTGGATACTTTTGAATAGTACAGGTGCTAAACTAATGGAGTACCTTAACAAGGAAGCAATGATTTATTCTCAACTCAAAGTTTTCAAATAAAAATGGGCTTCCTTTCTGAAAGACTTGCTTTTATCAAGAAAGATGTAAAGGAAATTAAATACTACAAGGAAATCAGATTACTAGATCAATATTCCCATCTCCTAATAGACTCATAAGAAGTCAGTGGCCAGATTTTCAGTAACATTACGTGGGGAAAAATTTTACCCTGTTTGTGTTATTGGGTTTAAAACTAGATATCAGTTAAACATTCAACACAAAGAACAGGCAAAAAGTTTCTTTAGGCATGAACCTCTTTAATACACACCTTTTATAAGCTTTCTCCCCAAAGACAGAATACTCTTAGATCTCACTTGAAGCCTTGTAGAAATCTTGTGCTGTGGACAATTTCTTTGCTAGGGTGAAGGCATGAGAGTCCCACTGTGGATCTAGTGTACTATATGGGAAGCCAAGAACATACGTACAGCTTGAAAAATCCTAAATGGGATTTTCATAGGCGTATCATTATCACACACGTATAGCAGATGCACAGTTTGCTCTGATAGCAATAGCACCATGCAAAATTTCCTGTGTAAGTAGCACTAAATAGCACAGAAAAAGGCATAAGAATGGATCAAATCTCGGTGCTTTGAGGTACCAAATAAGTCTTGGTTTCCCTTGTGGTTTTAAAAAGTTTTTCAGTTCCTTTGACACTAAAGCTCAAAGCAAGAGACCAGTGTACTAATCTGCTGGGGTCCCTGTGCTTTTCATTTGCAAATGTCACCAGCCATTTCTTTAAGTGTCCTGCAAACTGCTACAAGACACCAAGATCAACACTGACCTGTGTGGGATCTTTCAGTGCTGAGGTAGCATGTAGACAGCCAAGGCTTATACATATAAATGCTCAGAATAAAGGGTGCTAGAAATCCTTGAACCAACAGGGGTTTGCAATGATTTACTTATTATTTAATTGCATTGTTGAAATGAATGACTTGAAGTTAAAAAAAAATGACAAGTCTTCATTTATTCTTTCTGGGGGAGAGAATACATTAATATTTAAGCATATATCAATACTGGGTAAAAAAAATGTAGTTCACATTAATCTGCACAGATGTTCTTAGTTTTTGCAGTTCTAATCTTCCAATTACTAATCCCCTTGTAGCCACCAAACATCCTGCAAAGGAGGGGCCCTGAACCCTGTGAATTCCTCTTTTTTTTCCTCTAATCCAATCAATCATTTCCGTGTCCAGCTTTGACACAGTAGGAACTGAAAATACATTGTTTATATTGCTCAAAATTACCCCCAATCCTTTCTTCATAACCTTCCTTCACCATAGCTATGCTTCTGGGTGCTGTGCAGCTCACATCAGAAAATTGCGTAATTATTCACTTGACCTAGAAGCTGGAAGGTTGCAGAGACAAAGTGTATTTGCCCTATACTCACTTTCTTCAATAGTTATCCTTGCATGGACACTGCTAGCAGGAGGCCACTGGGCTAGATGGACACTTGATATGACCTAGAGCAGACATCTTTCTATTTCATAGTAAACCCAAGAGCTGAACTACGTGCAATCCTGCTGTGAACCAAATAATTTCACATTTGAGGGGAGAGCGGTGTGAGTTGCAAGATTTTGAGTATGCCACCCAAGAGCCGAACTACGTGCAATCCTGCAAAGAGCTGTGAACCAAATAATTTCACATTTGACGGGAGAGCGGTGTGAGTTGCAAGATTTTGAGTATGCCAGGGTCATTCTTTGCAAAGTATGTGACTAGAATAAGTCACACAGATGGAGAGAATGCAAAACACAGTGATTTAGAAACTCTTGTGGTCATGAAAGACCACCATTGTATTTGTGCATGACCTACAAGCTCCAGAGGCCATGTGTGAAACAGAACACTCAAGATGTTACTTTAAAGAGCAGCACATACAGGTTTGGCAGCGCCTGCTGAATGCTAGAATATGTGACCTCTTGTTGATAATTCGTAGTACAATTTTTCAAAGAAAGCAGGAAATGGAGGTTTACTGCAGGAAAGAAAAAAAGAAAAAGTTGTCTCTTACTTGAAAGCGCTCTCTATATATAGCGTTCCAGAAAACCTTAACTGAACTGCTTACTTTAATCATATTTGTTGTTAATTTAAATATTATGTAGGGTCCCTTGAAAGAAAGAGAAGCATGGAAATAAATACAGGGCTGGAACACAAAATATTTGTGCTCTCATTCTAACTTTTAATGTAAGACTAGTTGTATGATGATGCTGAGGAAGTAATTTAAGAACCTCTGTTTCCCTGTCTGTAAACTGGGGATAAAAATATTTTCCTCTTCTACTCACAGTCGTGCTTTGAGGCTTCAGGATATCCTTAGAAAAGCTTTACTGGTACTAGTGGGATTCCGTGGGAAGAAATTGTTCAAGGGTGGAGCAGAAGCATTAAGAAAATTAAATGTGTAGTTGGTCACATCTGTGATGGAAGTCAGGAACCATGGAAAACAGGTCCTGCACTTCAGTGCTGGTGAGAACAAGGACAAGCTGCTAAACAGTAGTAGCAAAATAGGTGGAAACCGCAAGACCCCCTCCCCCCCAAATGAACTGGTCTTGCACTGTCCAACCTGGGACCATAAGGGACAAAAAGACAGTTGTGGTGTCATCACATTCAAACTCTAGTTAACAGTGACATGACATCCTATTGCTGTTTCTTCCAAGAGACATGTTATAGATATGGAGAGAGCTACCTTACATCTATATAGATGTTTAGCTCTGAATTAAACCAATCTCACTCTGTTGGCTTGGACAGAACTATACTTATTTATACCAGAATATTTGGCTCTCATTATAGCCTTCTTTTTTCACTTTAGTACTGCCAGTAAAAATCAAAACCAAACAAAACTCTGCTAAAATGGGTCGCAAGTCTTTGTGCAGAGCCATGAAGCTGGCCCTTGGCAGTATGTTCCCATTGTGTCCAATTCCACCACAGCATTCTGCTCCCTGCTGCACCCAGTCTACAGTCTTCACTGACACTGGGACGTCTTTCCTGCAGGACACAGCAATTAGCCGTTTTAAGGAGTCCTCATCCCACCGTTTACTATGTTACTGGGACACACTGATGAGTATTTGAAGATGACAGATATGTCAGAGCATACTTTGAAGCTGTTAAATTCTGTTAATTTTGGCTTAGCGCCTAAAACAAGGATGAACTGATCTGCAAGGCTGGAGCTGGGAGGCAGCTTTCTTTCCCACCTATTCTTGGGAGCTGTGGGAATGGAGCATTGCTGCAGGCACACTCATACAGGTTGCTGGTACAGTGGTCCTATGGCTACTTGCAGAGGTTTTGGAACACCTTACTGGGACTTCTGCAAACACCTTGCTCAGCTGTACTATTGCCGGACGTCAGGAGTTGATGAAGGTGTTAGTTGAAAGAGTTATGCTAAGAACAGAAGTCTGTGGTATACAAGAACAGCACAAAGGGTAGAGCCCTAGTTTCATCTGTGGATGGTAATAAATCATAGCATAGATTAGGACTGCCTTTTTTACTCCTTTCCACCGCACCATACTGACAACTAGAGTTTGCTGTATTAACATTCAAGTGAACAAATCCAAAAGCTCTGAACCAGCCCTACAAAACAATTTCCAAAGAAAGCATGAACTCCCTTACCACAAACTGTAGAAATGACAATGCCCTTCTCCAGCTGTTGAGATGTAGAAGAAGCTGCAGGAAGTGTATGATTAAGTAATTGGCACTATTTTCTCTCCATTGGTACAGTGCCAATGTTCCAGCAATGTGCTAAGGGGCACTGCGCTATTTTCAGATTAAGTGAAAAAAATCAAGGTCCTGACTGCTGATCATTTTAGCTAATTAAAGATCCCTTGGCATTTATTTGCAGAAGAAGGGATATCAGCTTTGATGAGCTGGCAAAACTCCAGCTGCAGACCAGGTTGTCCCTGAAGTTCTGAAAGGTGAGTGTCCCTTTTCTTCTTCTTTCACTCTCAACAGAGTAACAATGAAGGGTGTTGTAAAACGGAGTCACTTTTCACCTGGAAGGTGGTGACAAATGCACCCACACCTCCCTCTGTGCAGTTTGTAAAGCACTATGGCATGCACTAGGATGGAATATTAAATATGATGGCAAAAATTCATTTAGGTTTTTGGATCCAAAGTGGGCACTGATTTTGGCAACCGGATCGATTTCTGGATGAACCTCCAATGTAGTTTCAATGTTCTCACATTTAAGTCTTCTTAGTGAGATTCATCTATTCCTTCTGACAGGGGTACTGGACAGTTTGTTCTCATCTCCACTCATACCCTCAGTTCAGCTGGAGCCATTCCCAGTGATGGCATCAGCAGAGGGGACATTGACAGAAGAGACACTCTCTTCTAATTTTCCGTGACTATTGCCACCACAGTCCCAGGCAGCACGACACAAGGAAGACCAATTCTAAAGAAGTCTTGCTCCAGCTTGCAGCTCTGGCAATGAGTGTCCTCATTCACTGTTGGGATGGGGCATGTTCTGTCAAGACGGGGAACTGATCCCCCTGATCTTTAACAATGTCTTGGCTTGTGGAAAGCAATTCTTTTCAGACACACATGATTTGGCCACATTTTCACAAAGACAGCAAAAGACTTTACATACCAAGCCCATCATTTGCCAAATTTCAATTCCCTGCTTCAAAGACTGTAAGGGCCAAAGCCTCTCATCAAAATGGCTTCCCAGAAAAACACTTCTAGGATGAAGAAAAAAGTATTACCCCCATCCTCATACCCCACAAAGATTCTCTGTTTCACAGTTTCAAAGAATCCAAAAAGAAAAACAAACAAACCAACCCACAAAGAAACTGGAACAGACTAAACAATTTCAATCCAAGAAACTACACTTTAGCAAAGTGATAAGCAAGTGAAAAGGGGGCCATATAAGCACATCAAGCCAACTTAGCTTCTATTAGTTACTTGAAACAGTAATAATATTTACCAGGATGATGATACAGGAAAAAAAAGGACCCTGAGGTAGCAGTCACATACAGTCATAATGTCCCTTCTTTTAACATCCTTCCATCTGTTTCTTTTACTACTTGTGTCCCTACTGAGGTCATAACCCAGGTCAGTCATGGTGAGGTAAACAGTTTAATGGGAATACTTGCAATGAGTAGGTTACAAGATAGTATTTACTGGATCACAGCCAGGAGTAAAATCAAATACTCATATGTTCAGGTTCCAAACCCGAGATCTCAAGTCAAAGGTCTCCTGCATACTCTTGATTTTCATAGAAAATCAGCTTTGTAAGTGCCTAATTATTTTTAGAAAAGAGCCTAAGTCATCTAGCAATAGCATTTTGAAATTGTGATTTTCCGTCTAGTTATCTGTGCAGAGCCATGCACTTAGAGCATTCATAAACAATAAAATCACAGTCATTGTTTTTCCTGAACTGAGCCCCAACCCAACAGATGCAGTTATAAAGAAATTAGTAGAACTAGAAACAAACACTTTAGGAATTGCCAAATAAACTAAAAATAAGAGCACATGACATGCTACAGAAGTAAAATATTCTGCCTCAAAACTTGAACAATAGTGATCAGAGGCAGCCTGAGAATTTGAGGGCAAGCCAGAAAAAACAACAGTTTTTCAGCGCCTGCAGTTCCACTTACCCAACTGCTCTCTACTATGGTCCTTTTGAAATACACAGGGCTGGCTGAAGAGCCACGGGGAGGATTAACCAGGTGGTATATTGGGAAAAGTGAGGAAATGAGCAGTCACATTTCTCAAAGTGGTTTGGGTGACTGGGAGGATGCAGGGGGATGCTCTGTTGTTCCTCCTGGTGGTCCTGAGGCAGCAGAGGAGCCCAGCTGCTCAGTTCCTTTCATCAGTTATGATTAGTTTGCATCACTCTTATGACTTTGATTGTGCTTTGCCCAGACACTCGGAATTGTTCTGAGTTTATAGCCCCTTGCCTTCCCATCCCCACATGCAAATACAGTTTATATAAGACCAGATATCCTATTCCTTCTGAATTACAAAGGTGTAAATTAAAGTCAGCCTTTTCTTTGCCCAGTAAGCAAACATTAGGTGTGCCCTTTAGAGTCAAGCAAGCAAAAAATGATGTCTTTCTGTGCAAATTTTTGACAAACATCCCTGAACACTTCCTAAGCTCTAAAGCACTTGACATTTTATGCACAGCTTTAAGCAAAAGAACAAATCAGACAATGCTCTGCTTTAAAGCTGAGGCCACAGCCTCCTCCAGCTGACAGCTGCTGCTGTTCCCATTAACAAAACACTTTACAGTGTGTTTACAGATTACTTTCTTTGGTCTAACCATTCTGCAGAAGTGATATACTCTTTTGGGGGCAGTGATCTTCCTGTTCATCTCCAGCACTCAACTTTCAACCCAGAAGCAGAACTTTAGTAATTTCCTCATACAAGTTCTTGGACCAATGAGCAATTTGTGTCTATTGGTGGCTACTGGTGTCGAAGTGTAACCCTTTAAAGGAGAGTTTCATTTCACTTCAAGATGACATGTACCTCTTCTTTTTAATAAGCCTGCCTGGGCAGTACTATGATGCTTCTGAAATTGCTTCTTCTGAACGCCTTTTAGTGTTGTCGCAAGTTTCATCTAATATGAAACCCTTCAAGAGAAGTGACTTTTCAGGCTACTCACACAGTTGCCATGGCATTATTGTAACCATAGGCACAAACAGGGAGGTATCTTGTAGAGGTACCTCATTCATTGTGGCCAGAAGTATGTACAGGTGCTGTTGATCACAGTGCCAAATTATGTAGCCAGATGGGACTGAAAGTCTTAATGCATAAGTTTAGAATGAAAAGCCTAAATTAGAAATTCTTTTCAGCTGTTTTCCTATGTTGATTTGAAATAAATGACACACAGACATCAACCACAACTTCAGATAAAGAAGATTTGCTTTCCAGACACAGCGCAGAGATCTTAGATAAATGACCACAAAGACAATAATAAATTTCCAAGAAGAAAAATAAGTTATTTATGGACACAATTTCTTGTGTGATCCCCTGAAAGCATGGCAGCCTCTCTCCTACTCAGCGCTGTAACACCATTTTACTGGACATTGCACAAACAGTCCTTAATGACTAAGACAAAGACTGGTGAATGACTGGGTTAGACTACAACTTTTTAGGGGTAAGCAACAGCAATAACAGTATGACAGTATTTCCAAATGATATCGCCTAACCCCAACCCTAGCACAGGTGAAGGCACAAAGTGGGAGTTAGATGGTCAGTGGTCCATACCACATTTACACTAAAGCTGTCTTACATGGATCCAGAGAGCCATCCTATTGCATACTCTGAGCACAGGACTTGTGCAGCTGGTGTAAGCTGCATGTCACCTGGGCTTGGGCTATACCTCATGTGTTTGCAGCATGGAGTCACAGCCTTGTCCCTTGGGATTTCCTGGGCTGGAGGAGGACCAGGGTGCTGCATTGGTGCTGTCATGGCTTCATGTTTGCCAGTAGGTTGGAGGCAGTGTAATCGCTACTAAGCTATGCGACTCCTTCACTTAATCATGACCTTGTTGCAGATGGAGTGAAACTGCAGTTCACCTGTAAGAGAGAAGCAACAATATTTTATTGATAGAAAACAGTGAGTTAAAGCATTAATTAACAAAGTTCAATGGTAAATGCAACAGTGAACAAGATTTGATGGCAAGGTACACTTGATTATTTACTGCATAGAGGACAGGGTTAGACATTACTGTCAGGGAGACCCTCCTGTTGAGTTATGAGGTTCAGAAAGGAACCCCTTGCTTTCTAAACTTCTCAGAGAGGAGTTTAGGTGAGGCTGGATCCAATCCTAGTCCCAGTCTTGGTCAATGGTTTATGTCTAAAGGATTATATATGCGCAATCAATCCTTTATATCACTTAGCTAAGATTTCAAAGTTTAGCATACTATTAGTCGCTTACCGAGTATCTGTTGTAGCAAGGAATGTCTCAACCTCGAGGAGTAACCTTGAGAGGCGTCCCTACTCAAGGGGAGACCATGGCGTGCAGCCCACTGCCATGCAGGAGATCTCAAAGGGCTCTTGGGCTGCTCACTATTTATAGGGGTAAGATGATTGACTCATAGTCATATTTACGAACTGATAACTGTGGTTAGGTGGGCATATTTCTCACAATAGCTAAGGGCTATTGTGTTGTTATCTGGCTCCCGAGTCCACTTCGTTAATGGATGAAGTATCACCATCAGCATCCATTAACGACTGCCCCAGTAGTTATCACTTAAGCAGGGTTACAGGAGATAAAGGTCAGGTTGGGTGGGTGGGGGAGCCGTCACAGACCTAAAATGCTAGGTGTTTTCCCTGGCATGTGATGGATTATGATGTTTTATTGTGGGCAAGTGATAAAGAAAATTGAGGGGTGTGGATGTCACAGCCTTAAATGTGTCATAAATTGACCTAAGGATGGGGCAGTAGGACAATCACACCAACCTACAAAAATGAGAATTATCTTTTCCTATCTGTCATCACACAGTGAATCTTCCACAGTTTTGCCTCTCACATAAGTCGTAGCCATCTGCCTACAGACTGCACAACTTACCTATGACTATATTACACTCACCTACACATCAAACACCTCCTACAGGAGTACCAGATATTACGTTGGGGGAATAAGATAGGACAGTATCTGTGGATGTATTCATCAGTCTTTGCTAATTTTCTGGCTTTTATAAAACAAATCACTTGGTTTTTTTCAGATATTTATTTGTAAATGCTGGTGATTGCTTCCATTCTGGAACATTAGAAGACAGAGATCAGAGCAAACTCAGAAACAGTATTCCTAGTCCTGCCCTGCTAGGTTGAGGAGATGTATGTGTACTATCCTTTATGTAAACATGCATGCATGCATATATAGGTATGTACAAGTAAGTGCTTAAAAATCCTATTCTGGCAGATGACAGAGAGACACATAAAATAATTTCCATTTCTTCATGAGAATCTTGACAAATACTCTTCACTGATTAGCCTCGATTTTGGGGAGATATAATTCTCAATTTGTTCTGGAAAATACCATTTTCCTTTTTACAAGCTTCTTGGTGGCTGTGGACCAGCAGATATATTGTCTAGACTGGTAAATTCCATGGTTGGGTGCAGTTGGTATAGAGCTGCTTTCATTCTTAAGGTTCCCAAGCAGATCATAAACTGTTCACAGGGCTCACACCCAGCCCATCACTGAAATATAGTCACTGCTGCAGTGGAATTCAGCAGCTGCTTAATGGTTCATAGCTCGCTCTTGTTCCCAATGAGGCCAGTAGCAATCTTTCTGCTGCTTTCAGTGAGAAGGTTCTTGTGTGCTAAGCCAGGCATGTGCTTAAGTACCTTGTTAAATCACAGTCTAAAGGCTTGAGCTTTCTCATATAACATTCATACTGACTTCACTGGATGCAGGTTTGAGCCTTCGGGGAGGAAATAAGTAAGAAGACAATTGAAAACACAGGGTAAATTTTAGGTAGATGGAATAATAGGGTGAAAGTGGAGTACACACAGCTAGTAAAGCAGATGATCCAGATGTTCCCTGTCTGCTCTAGCTGGGCATGTCAGATACCAGAAAGGGTCCAGTTTTATTCTTAGAACAGTTGCCAATCCCATAGAGGGGAATGCTTAGAGCAGAAAGGTAAGTAAAGAGTAACTGTTAAACCCAAGCTAACGAGAGTACCTTGAAAACTCCTTCTAAACTAATGTGAACTGAATAGTACATATTTCAAGATAAATTAGTTCCTTGGGGCAGGCTTGAAAATTTTTCTCTCTTTAGTGAAACAGGCAAGAAATTGCAGAGAGTAACAGTTAATCTAGTACATGAACTTTATTCCTAATATGCACGTCCATGCCAGTAAGAAACACTTGCTAATAGCCTACTTCTGAAGGTCTAATGCAACAGTAACTCCCAGTGGCTTCAGAACCAGGCATGAGCACACAGGGAATAACTCTCAATTACCTTTCTGATCAGGTCTCAGCTATCTTTTCACCTACAGAATCTTTCCCTGTTTTTTCAGCTGCACGCTGCACTCCCTTCTTGCTTGCTTGCTGACAGAGAGGAGATACAATTGCAAAGTAGCTATTTATTTCAGCGTAATGGAGGCCTTTGATAACTAACTGAAGAAACCTGCCACAGGAAAACCCACAACTATTTCTAATTTCCTGCACTGTCTTCCCCCCCAATGCCTTTTTTTTTTAATTTTATTTTTAATGAATGAACTAAGAAGACGGACTGCAGAAGCTCCACCAATATAGCACTCAGTTCAATGCACGAGATGAGTTTGAAAATAGGGATTTTTTTTTCTTCCTTTATGAAGGCAGGAATTTTTTTAATGCCTCTCACACATACAGTAACAGTACAAGTTCCTGTCAACTGTGCACAGACAGCTGCTTTTCAAAACAGTTTGATTACTCATCTTTCTCAAAACCTTTTTTCACTGTGAATATCTTAAACCAATAATCATATGATTAATTGATGTGAAATTAAGATGTTACAGTATAAACTAGTGATTCATACAAACTAATGGGAAATTTACTTATGCTCCTCACCACCAGAATATACCTCAAATTATAAACTATCTAATTAGAGATTGGCATCCATTATAGTTTGTACAGCATCTAGAAGAGGGCTGAAATGGGTTGCAACCCTTTATATGTAGCTAAAAATATCAAAGTTTAATCAGAATAGATTGGAAACACTTGTAGAGTTTAATCTATGACCACATCACTGTGAAGTTATAAATGTGAAAGTGAAACACAAAGAAATTGCCTTCGTTAGGAAATCCACAGTCCTTCAAATGAGAGAAACTGCTTGAGAAATATATTGAAGGGTTTAAGACACAATTTTTTTTTTTTTTAGCCTGGGAAATTTCTAAAGAACAATTTAAGGGATTATCAACTCTTGATGCTGGAAAAGCTGGTAACTTTTGCTGCAATATGACATCACTGTATTAAACTTGTCCTTCAGAGAAGGACTCAGTTCAAGATGAAAATACCTAGTATTAAGGTGTCTACATGCCAACTAGGTATCAAATGTATTACAGCCACTGGAGATTTAGGATTCAATTCAATGACTTCATATAGTTTCCTAGTATAATTCTAGACCATAAAGTATCAAGTCCAACCTCCAGTTACTACTTCGGAAGAGCTCTGTGTCCTGTGTCATGTCAAGAGATACATGGATCTGTTGGACCAGGTCCAGAGGAGGCCACGAAGATGATCAGGGGCTGGAGCACCTCCCTATGAGGACAGGCTGAGAGAGTTGGGGTTGTTTAACCTGGAGAAGAGAAGGCTCCGGGAAGAAATTATTGAAGCCTTTCAATACTTAAAGGGGGCTTATAAGAAAGATGGGGACAGACTTTTTAATAGGACCTGTAGCGATAGGACAAGGGGTAACAGTTTTGCTATAATACAGGTTTTGAATAATATTGTATAATATTTGCATTCTGATTATTCATTCTGATTCTCCTACTGATGTCTTATATGCAATTCCACTGATGAAATCATTATTATAATCTTTAGGACCTTTTCAACCCATATTCTATGATTCTATGATTCCATGATTCCAGTCCCATGGAGGTGTCTGGGCTTCTATATGACATCTCAAATGACATGAGATGCATACATTTGGGCAACTGGGTTGAGCTTCTAGTCAACACAACAAAGTGAACTGAATGGAGCTATGGAGCCCTGAGACTGTACTGACACCACGAACTATAATGAGATCTCAGACACCCAGTGCACATGGAGATACCTACATACAGACATTATGCACATTTATCTGGAACTGAATCTCAACCCTAGTTTCTGTGGTTAACAAAGTTCTAGGATAGTCTAAGTCTTGTCATTCCCAGTGTCCATGCTCCTTTCAGTGGATCTGTTTCAGTTCAACATACTAATGACTGCTATGCTTTTTGCTTTATGGGAGGTTCTTTGGAATATTGGCATCAAGGGGTCTGTATTTTCAGCTACATTGCACTGTACTTAACTGCATTGCAAAGTCTTCCTACACAATGTTTCCAAAGTGCTGCTTTTACACTTTTCCCTGTGAAAGGGGGTATCTCTGGGGAATGGCAAAGATTGCACTTATGAGGAGGACATGGTGAGTCAGATCAGATCAGTCACGAAAGAGCTTCCAACTGTTTGGTACACACTCCCTGAACATCACCGATACTTGTGAATATTTTAGAATAGCATGCAAAGAATACGTTAAGCAAATGCTTTTAAAATTTAAGGAAGGCCAACAAGAATCTCTAGGATATGTTCTCTTTTTTTTGTATGTATCAGTCCATTCCAGGCACTGATTACTTTGAAACATCATTTGTCATCACAAGGCAGGTGGCAGATATGTAGCAGTACTCTGTTGTTGTGGACATCTTCATTTTCTCTCTCTTGCTCTTTCCCTGCCCAGCTACATTGCATGGTCAGAAGGAACAGGAGCAAAAAATTAAGAAATGTATTGACAAACTTGAGAGGAATTTTTCCCTGTGCATTGCCAGCAGAATTTTTGAAATCATCTGCAACTTTGGGGAGAAGGAGAAAACATCACACCTAAAGAACAAGCCTCTCCCATTATTTCATGCAAACACTGTTCTTTGATTTTTGGTTTTCTACAAACTTCTGTATCCTAAATTTGCACATGCATCTTAAAATTGAGAAAGGTGATCTAAAAAGACAGGATGGTATGTATAGCTGTTTCACCGTGACTCAAGAAGTGTGGATTCACTATTCTTTCCTGAAATAAACACCTCACTCTCACAAAGTCATTCACCATGAGATTTTTGAGGTGCCTGAACAAAGTAGGAGACTAAAGGTCTGCCTAGTCAATAGGCCAATGATCGTAAATTTGGTAGATACTTCTCACATTACTTATCCTAAGGTAAACACAGGCATTATATTCAGCATTACTACCTTAACGAGTTTCCCTTTTGTTCACACATTCTTTCTTTCTTACAACATTTTCTGTTTTTCAGATATTCCAGCATTTCAGTTCTTTGCCTGTGAAGGTGTGGAAAGACCAGAGGAGGGCAGGCAGAGTCTGGGATGGAAAAAAACAGCAGCTAGAAAGAGATGCTTAAAATATGTCAGAGAAATCAATAATCCAAACAAACAAAAAAAAAAGACGGAAAGAGCTTCTGTAGTGAATCAGGGAATTCACCTTTGCTTTTCACACAGAAAGAACCCTGAAGCTGAATGTTGCCTCTTCCTTCGGTTGTATCCAATTAACAAACATGAGGCAAGGTGACAGGCAAGTTCTTCACTTCTCCATTTCACTTAATCTTCGTCCTCCTTGGATTCTTCTTCTAGATGAAATATCTAAAAGTTGCCTCTGTGGATTGATTTCTCATCTCAAGGATACAAAGTTTATGGTTATTTATTACACTGCTGTGGCAGACACTTCAAAGAATGAATCAGGCACAGAAAACCCTTCTTTCTCATTTTATATATGACAAGACAAGTAGTGGACAAAGAGCTTCCTGGGGGAAAGTGAGATGGGAAGTATCTTAAGAAAACTATGCCCATAAGTGTTTCTGGTCTTTGTATAACTCTTCAGAAGAAAGTGAGAAGAAATCCTTCCCTCTTTGCTGGCATATTTTGAACAAAAAACAGGACAGCCAGGGAGAATACCTTTCTCCTGAGGAACAAAGAGACATTTCTCAGGGTGTGTTTCAGAGGCCACATGGGGGGAGGGGAGTTGGGACAATGTCTGTTCATCAGCCTATGGACTTAGATCTTGCTTAATTGAGATTTGAGGAAAGCAGTCACAGATCTTATGTGCTCTAGAGAAAGAAAGATGGGACATTGACTGCAGGAAACTTGGGGGTTGAATAACCAAAAATCTCTCAAAAGGTAGTGCCACATTCTGCTTTCTGTCTAAGGGTGCCATAATCCTTCAAACCATGACTAACCTTGGAGGTCCCAGCTAGGGATCATGCCTTTCTTGTGGTAGAAGCTCCGCTACTATTCAACATTGGGAGAAAATCTGCGAGTGATGATGGAAAAAAAGTGTGACTCCTGGGATATCCAGGCTGTTATCAACAAGGGAGCAGATATTTAGTCTTTTGATATATGGTAACTAAAACAAGTGTAAGATACAAAGGGACCATGAAAAGAAGACAAACAGTAGCATTTCTTGTTTAGTGAAAGAAAAAATGCTTATGATTCTTTACTGTTGACAGGAATTAATGTGAAAAATTAGTTTCCAGAGCCTGGAAACAAGCAAAAAGAAAGGTCATAGACTAGAATGAGTAGGAATACTCATATTTACTCTGTTTTGGTTGGTCCACATGAATGTTAAGTCAACAAAACAACAAACTTATCCTTATAAGACCTGTCTACCCTCAAAAAAACCATTTTACTCACAAAGGCACAGTTTTTGCTCACAAAGGCACATCTTCTTTACATCACTTTTACCTGGCTGAAGCCTCAGACAGTCTACAGGCAAGTTTAGATAATTTTGTTGAGCTATGCTACATTTAGTAGGCAAGTCAGGAATGTCTTGTGATAAAAAGCACAAAATGCTGAAGAGAGGACTCAGAGAATGAGTGTTCACCTAGGATCCTGGATAGCCAGAGACCAAGTTTACTGTTGTCACATCTGCTCAGTATTCGATCTTAAACCAGGTTGAAATACATCTGAGCTGCTAACAGTGGATAGGAGCACTGAGAATACAACAAAACATTCATGTCTATGTAAGTTTCATTCCTACAGGAAGAAGGAAAATAATTACAGCCACTAAGTGAGTCTCATCTCCGTTAGGCGTAGCCATCTAAAACTTTGGGTGCCTGGTGTACGTAAATCATCTAGACCTCCCTCTGTAATTAATGGGGAAAAATAGGCAGCTCCACAAGGAGGCTAACCATTCCGCAACACAGACCTGTCCTCTGCAGAGATGAATCACCCTCTCCACAGATGAGGATCTGGGTTGGCCTACATGTGTTACTTTTAACCCAACTAATGTAGGTGAAGGAAATCCCACCAATAGTATTTCTTAATTAACAGGAGGTACCACGCTTGAACATTATTAGTCATCTTCTTCCAAATAAAGCTGGAAAATACTGCCCATATACTGCCTTATCTCTAGACCACCTGACACGTGCTAAAGATCAAACACTGTCTTTACATTTGGATCTCCCATTTTCCTGTTAGGCCACCTGAATTACATCCTTTTAAAAGAAACTATAAGCACTCACATAGAAGCAGTTGAGTTTATTCCTGCAGAAATGAGAGATTAGCAGCATCAGACTAATAACTATGCACAAAACCAATCGTCTGAAAGATGCCATGGCAGAAAACTGTGACAGGAGCTGGATTATACAGTCATAAAAACTCAAGAGATTTGTCAAGGGAATGTATAAAGCCAGAGTTGTTCCTATTTCTGTTCAATTTAATTTCTTAAGTATGCCTGTTTTTCTTGCTAACATATGATTCTGTCTCATTAAAAAAATATGGAAAGAAGCATTTTATTTTTCCTCTCTTTCCATATGCATATTAATATACCAACACTCTAATACATGAGTCTCATTTTCTGTAGCTAGCTGTTGAATTTTTACATGTATTGTTAACGGAGGTGGTAACACCACCTACATTTGAAGTTTCCCAACATTCCTAATAAATTTTGATTTTCAATGGCTTAAAATTCTGTCAAACTGTAACCACTCAAGCTAAAATTTTCCAGCCTTGGTATCTGCCTTAGGCTGAATTTTTAAAGAGACCATCATTCAAAATACCTCATCCATTTCTCGGAAAGACATTCAGGTAAAACTCACTGATTGCCCATCTCAGAAAAATAAAAATAAAACCTTACAACTGTTTGTTGCAATAACACTCAATATATTAGCTTTTGTGGTAGAGACTCACAATTTAACAGGTGGAAAGTGAAATCTGGACCAAGGATGTGTCGCATGCTATTTCTGTCTCTTAGTTGTAACCTTTCAAAAAGCCCCTGAGTTTGTCCATGCTCAATCAAGAGCTGAGGCAGTTGGCAGCTGCGTGCTTAAAAATTCCTTCTGCACTGGTTGTGTTTTCCTGCCTGCTGCCAGCTCTCGAGGCCAGGAAGCCTCTCTTTCTCTCTCTCTCTTTTTGCGTGAATTCAGTGTTTTCCCTGCTGACTGATAAGCCCAGGCTCTGTGAAGGAAGATACAGTCCAGTTTGAACTGGACAAAATTCAGCTCAGCAGGAGTTTAGGATTTAGATGTGACATCATATACCAGGACAGGTACCACTTCGAGAAAATGGGACGGATGTATCTGAAGCTCCACGGCTCCTAAAGCTCACATTTACCAGCAAGCATTTTGCACATCTCCACTGGGAAATTGTGCATTTCAGTGTCTGTTAGTGCTGCTCAGCAGAAAGGATGAGAACTTCATCCTGCAGTTACAAAATTATCTCAGGAGGCAAGAGGTCTGTGCAGTGGATCTAAAGGTTGCCATGCCTGTAAGGGTATGGCATGTAACTCAGTTGCTACCTGATGGAATTTGTGTTTCATTTGGGTTTTTTTTTTTTTTCTCCTTTTTTCTTTAATAAAGACCTAGGAAATTACTCTTTCCCCTTCATGCACAGGCACCCTTTTGAAAGAAGCCTGACATTGCAAAGACAAGCACTCAAAACTTAGAAAACACCAAGTGAGAAAAGCAATGCAGTCAAGTGCATATCCTAAAACAAGGCTTTTAATGTCCACTTTTAACTACCTTGCTTCAAAATAAACATGTAAACCCCCACACTGCAAGTCATGTGCACATATGCAATGGACAAGGTTAGACTCTTAAGTAAGTCTGAGTTTTGTTTATTTTGAGTGTTTTCAGGCTCTTCCTTCTCCATGTCCTGCTTAACACAAAGTTTTGGCAAAATGTTTTTCTTCAAACCATGATTTTTCTTGTAGACATGTTTACAGTGAAAATCCTACCTTCTTGCAAAATGAGTCCAAACTGTAGACAGATTTACAGTGGAGAATAAGCACATTTTGCCATTGTTTAGCTAGAAGCATCCAACAAGATGTGACATAGCACATGGCAGGAGAGACTTTCGTTGCTGTACAGTGCCCATTTCCCTTATCATCGACATTGCTGATCTTTATCTATCTTGATGGTCCTTTACCCCATAACTCAGCCAAGAAGTTCCACACGGGTTAATGTGGAATGTGTTTTAGTCATTAACATGGGGTCAATGAAGTTTTCTCTAGCTATTGTATCATAATGTACTGGAGCCTCTGCTGATGGCATAAAACAGTGCTTCAGCAACAGGGATAGAGCAATTTCCCTTCTTCAAAGCCTTGGAATGGATCATCAAGGGCTGTGATTCTGACAGATAGATTCCATTTAGACTATGACACAAATCACTGCGATGAACCAGTTCAAAGAAGTAGGTGTGGAGTTTGGATCATGTCCTACCTTGCAAATGAATCCTTGGGAGTTAGTGCTGTACTGAGAAAATTGTTCCAGGGCAGGAGAGGGGCCCATGCAAGAGGCAGCCTTTCTAAAGGAGAGGAAGAAAATGTTGTTTAAATGGAATCAGGGTTAGTTGGTGCAGACTTGAAGACTTGGAAATATTTTATTTTCATGAAAACAATATTTGGGCCCAGCACATTATACACTATAGTCCAATAAAAAGCATCATATCCTCTACCTAGGTTATTTATTTCCTTAGCATTTGGAGAGTACACACAGCAATACAAAAATGTGTTATTTACATATATAAAAAAGCAGCATAATCCTTTCAACATGTTGATTCCTGCCAGAGCCAAGTGATCTGGTCCAAATCTACACAATGAACTGCCTGTAACATCTGTCTCCATCCAAGAGAACACACTAAGACTTTGGGCTACTTCAAGCTGAACAACGTTAAGTTATTGGTATAAATATGCACGTTATCTTTTGGACATGTTTTTCATTTGATGTCTAATGGGAGCAGTCTGGCATGCAATTCACAAATAAAGGAATGCAAGGACTGTTTCTTCTGTATGAAATCTCCTCATATAATTTTCCAAATGAAATATGACAGTACTGTAGGCAACAGACTAGTGTAACTTGTTTGCATATGTTCCCCTGGAGAGTGATGCCACAGTTAGTAGCTCAAGCTTTCACGAAGAAACATAGGCTACAAAAAACCCAAAAGGTGTATCTATTATAAGCAAAACCACACTTAATTCCCAAGGTGCACAACAGAATGGCCAAAGCAAGGCACAGTTCCAAGGCAAACAAGGAGTTATATGGGCACTTTTTCTTCTGGTTTAAAATTCTAATTGGCTCCTCCAAATCTAGCAGTTTTCTATCACAATACCACCTTCCCTTGGCAACTCTTCCAAATAAATTATATTGTTCTGTTGTTGTGCCAGCACCTCTTCCACTGATGCCTGTACACATTGCTTTTTGTTACAGCTTTTGAAACAATACTGCAATATTTCTATCATCACCTCTATCTTTTTCTCCTCACTTTTAATTCTTTGTTTATTGCATCTAATAGAGCTGTAGAGATCAGTCCTAGATAGGGTCAGAAATACTTTTAATGTGATTTTAACAAATAAAACTATCCAGTACTACCTCATAACAGCATGATTTTAACCACAGCCTGAAGCCTCATTAGAACCAAAATTACTTCAGTTCATGTGTTAGCATTTTGCTTTATGCTATATGCAGGGTGAGTGCCTCAGCATTTCAGTAGCAGATATCCTTTCTGGTCTTAAAGGATGCTAAATGTGTTTAATGTCATTTGCATTTTTTCTTTTTCCAATTGATCCTGAGATTATTAATCATCACTTGGTAAGAAAATTTTTCATCTTCAAAAATAATGAAATAGACCTGTTTGTTTGTCATCTGAAGCTGACTAGAAGTTAAGGGACAAACTATGTATTTAGGTTGCCCAAAACTTTACAGCTGCAATAGTCTGCAGACTGCATCCACCTGGAACCTAGATCCACCCTCTCCAAGCATATATCCTTTTGCCCCTTACTGATGACAATTTAATGACTAGGACACACAACAAGGGAACCATGAGTGTACCCACCAGTGACACACTCAGGTATTATTAGAGAAGTTCTTACTATCTTGCTTTTTTTTTTTAATTGGATGTTTCTTCTAAATAATTTTCTTCTAACCCATTTCACATGGGCAAAAATAACAAAGAATGCCTTTTCATTGGCTAGGCATAGCTGCTTAGCACTTCATTTGCCACCATGGTATACACACATCCCAGTAGAAGTGGGAACACAACTGACTTCTTGAAATTGGGCTGTGGGATGTTCTGCACCGACTTTTTCACTGTGAGGGGAACATCTTGCTCTGTCTCACCCAATTCTCTCATTCTCACCCTTTTTCTCCCAAGAGAACTGAAGGCATAACCAAATGACATCAAAAGCAAGGAAAATATTAGATACTTACAGAATAGAGGAATTGCCTTGGCTCTGGTTCTTGTACAGATAAAGGTTCAGAACCTGCAGACTTTTCAATGACTTCCTGATACTAGTTGTAGTGAAAGCCCAGGGACTGCTGAGAGACGTGTCATTTGGGATGCACACAGAAAAACTAGGGATTTTTTTAAAGGCTTTTATGAAATGAGTGGTAATAAAAATTGTGAAGAGCTCACTGACATAGAGGAACTTTTATTTAGCCTTTCATAATAAGCTGTGGCACTAAACATCCTGAGAAAACATTTCCAACGTGATCTATTTTTTTGCCTTTAATTGTCTGGTCCGCAGCCTGTGTAGAGGGAAAAGTGATTTTTTTTTTTTTTTTTTTTTTTTTCCCCCCCCACATGGACATCTTCCTGCACCACTCTCATGGTGCCAATGTTCCTTTGCTAACACCACCAACATTATTAGTAATCATGCCTTTTTTTTGTTGTCATTGTATGTGGTCCTAACCATGGAACAGAAATTCAGGAGAGCTTCATCTGCTTAAATGTGTGTCTGCAATTTAGGTATTTACATCTGGCCAAGCATGTTTTGGTCTGTGCCCTTGCCATGTTCGGTTTCCTAGTACAGACGTATCCATTGTCAATCTTGCAAAATCTTTCTGTTGTGATAAAGGTATAAGTTCTGTTATTGCTTTCAGTAAAGTTCCTAAAATACAAATTCAAAAGCTATGTTACAGTCGCAAACAGCATACAAAGAAGGAAAAATGGAACTAGTAGGAAAAAAACATGTTACAGCATACTGCCTGGAATATATCCTGCCCTCAAAACACCCACATTATCTCCCATTAACAGTAATAGAAATTTTGCATGCACATCAAGGTAGAATATATAGCCAAGCCTTTGACTGCTTTGGTATATATTTATGAATGTAGCTATACATTTATTCCTTCAGCCAATTTAAAAACCTGTGATTCAGAGTTTAAATTTATTCATTAATACCTGCAAATAGAGAAAAACAGCATGGAGCCAACATTAATTTAAAAAAAAACAATCTGATTATATGGTGAAATATGTCAGGCATAAGGAAGAAAATGAAGGTTAATTTTTTTCTCTCTTGAGTTGAGATTAGAGACACTGTCAGAATGATTATCCCATTGAGATCAATTGTTTGGAAAAAAATTTAGAGATTAAAAATTTATGGTACAATTATAGACCAGATCATTAATGTCAGAAAGGGTACATATTATTTTGCATAGGCAATAATAGAAATAAATGTCCTAGAATACGGACTTTTAGAACAATATTTCTGCAGCTGTGAAGGCTTTTGATCAAGACACATTGTATAAACAAAATATAAACAAAAATATAGAGATATCTTTTCATTTATGTGATTAGATTCATTTGGACTAGGTTTCCTAATTGATTTGAAATCACATTGTGAATTACTGTGAAATTAGGAAGTTTGAGAATTAAAATACTTAAGATTCATAAAACCATTGGAGACTAACGGCAGGCTGTAGATCATACACCCACCTACCTTATCTTAAAATTGCGGATAAAAATTGCTATATTCCAATCTATTTTGTAGTAACTATTATTGTATTTTATTTTTATTTATTTTGCATATTAAAAGACTTGCACCTCAATGCCCCAAAAAAGTCAATTGCTATATTTTACCTAGTTCCCACTAAAAATATGAGTAGTCTGTTTTGTGCAAAACGGGTATCATTGCATAATCCTGGCTAACTCATCCCATAGAAGAAAGTAGCGAGTCCTAGCTTTCTTCATATCAACCTTTGATGTAAGAGGAAAAACATCTCCTAGCTAAACAGATGAAAAAGTAAGGGCTACCTTAAATTCAAGGTCATCTCCAAAGGCACCAATTTAAAAATAAATAACAATAAAAACAAAAATTGCAGACAGATATCCAACACAAATCAGAAAGATTCAAGGTTCAGATGTTCTGACTGGTTTCAAATCTTACATCTATAACTCTGCATTTGCAATTTCTTTGGATTTGAGGAATTATTATATATATTCTCTTCAGTCACTACCTTAAAATACAAACATTAAGCCTCCACTTACAAAAAGTTGATTTTTTTTTTAAGTGAAAAAGGAGGATTCCTTTACTGGTACTAACAACTAATCCAGCCTCTAAAACACCTTGCTAGATAAAAAGGCAAGTATTAAGAAGTGAATGCTTTGCTTTTCTGTCAGAGTTTCTAGAAGGTTAAATTTCATCAAGTCTCATTCTTTTATTACAGTGTTAATGACATATCTTCGTGTTACGGTCCTGCCATAATGCTGAAACACTCTGAAACTGATCAACTCCGCTATCATCAAAGAACTCAAATGTTTCTTTTTACGTCAGGAAATGACATAATCTCTCTTAGAGCTCTCTCATGACAAACTGACCCAATTCGAATGTAATAATAAAGTTCTTGAACTTTGGATGGTTTCTGTTGATAGCTCTGGTGCTATTTACGCTAGGCTCACCAGCCCTACCTTGTTCACAGTCCTCCAAATCACCAACAAATCAAAAATTGCCCAAGCATGACATTTGAACCTGTTGCAAAATACCAATCCCATCTTCCCCAAACATGAATGGATAAGATTATGATTAGAACACAAGACTGAGTATGTTTGTTATAAAGATTGATTTGACAAGATTTGGCTTAAAGCTTCCTTCAGGTCCTGGTTTGTTTGAATTCAATGCAAGTTTTATGCATATGTCCACTGTGACTTTTCTTCCAGTTCAGTTCACATTTGGTTTTTCCCTTCTCATTCTAGCTTGAGTGTGAACAAAAAACTTGGGCTGCATCACGTTGTTTCATCTGGTTTCATAATGCAAGGAAAAATTTCACAGAATTTAATGCAATCCTCCAATCAGACCGATTAATCTAAAAATGAAACCCAAGTTCATGCAAAAGGCAATGTGGAACAGAAGACTGAACCTGAAAAAACAATTCAGTTTTTCATATGAAGCTGAAGAAACTAAAAAAAAAAAAAAAGCGTTTTGGTTAATACAAGATTGAAAAAATTAATTTTTTTGTCCAGACAAAACATGCCCATCCCCAAATAATTTTAGGTTAAGAGAAACATATTTTTCAACCTGAACTATACAACCCATGAGGGTTTTATTAGTAAAATTAGGTCAATTTTGTAAAGAAAATTTTCAAAATAAAAATCAGTTTTGTCTTAAAAGTGAGAAACCTTTTGATTTATTTAGTAATTTTTTTCAACTGAAAGCGATGAATTCAGAAACAATTTGCAAATTTTGTAGGTGATCAATATTTCTCTGTGAATAAATAAATGTCTGAAAAATTTCACCCTGGTACATGAATGACTTTGAAACATGAACAAGAATAGATTAACCAGCTTCAAAAACAAACTTAAAAAGTGCTGTGCAATTATTGCTATAATCATGTATCTCACCTTCACTTCCTGAGGCAGAAGGGAGTCAGATGTAATGTTACAGAATAACTAAAATCCAGCCATCCAGTCCATTCTGTTTCAACTGGAGAAAGGAGCTCCTCATCAGCAGAGTGTCGAAACACAGATTTTTGGTTTCATTGACCTATAGCAAAGATGATGGTTCCGCTGTTACTTGATTTCTGTTTAGTGTAACTGACTGCAAAAATCTAAGCACTAAAACATAATGTTTAAGAGCAGTGCTCTCTTACTGTGGCCACCATGTGTAACAACTGCAGAATACTCCACTGCCAAAATTGATTAAATACACACTGCACACTTAACTCTGCTTAGGGCAAAATCAACCAGAAAAATATGGGTCTTTTCCTCTACTCCTGAGGTGATCAGAATCAGCTGAGAAAGCTCAGTCTCCCTCCAGGTCTCCTGTACAGAATAGAGTAGTATGGACTGTAAGTATGAACAACCAGGGTACATACCAGCAGAAAGCGGTTGTCACTGGGAAAGCTGATTTAGGGCTTTTTCCAGACCTGCTTTGATACCTAATATCAGCAAAATTAATTGTGTCATCTTCTAAGTACCAAGTACTACATTGACTGTCTCTACCCAAAGTAAACCCAAATCAGAAGACGTGAAAAGATGTCAGTCAAAATCCTACCAAAATAAAACACTGCCTTTTATGCACTTCTCCCCTCCTTGTGCCTTTCTAAGGAAAAGCATGGAACTACACAGAGCAGAAGAAAAGGATACTAGGCTAGGTACATATAAAAGAATCAATATGTCTAAGCTTTGTCCACTGCTAAATAAGAGGATTTAGACCAGTAAAGACCTGTAGCATAAAGTATAGGACATACACAGGGTCTTTACTCAAAAAGCAAAGAGCATGCAGAGGTTTTAAATTGAAAAGGCAACTGTGATTCATCGTAAATTTCTCAATATATTTGCCATGAACAAAGAGATACAGTGCAAATAGAAAATTAATTGAAAACCACTACGTTTTCTTCAGCAGGGCCCTGACAACTGTTCATTTCATACAAGCTAGTGCATTGTTTCCTTTCTGGGAGGTCCTAAGCAATCTTATTTAAGGTAAGTCAGTAACTTCAGTGGGCAAGACTGAAGATTTCTTCTCCTTCAGACACACAGATGCCTCC
This sequence comes from Aptenodytes forsteri, assembly GCF_000699145.1. NCBI lineage: Eukaryota > Metazoa > Chordata > Aves > Sphenisciformes > Spheniscidae > Aptenodytes > Aptenodytes forsteri. The sequence goes on from NW_008794640.1 coordinate 793,384, forward strand.
CTGAAGGTAACTAATTTGATGAAAACCTTATGGCTTTCATCTGAACATTAATAAGAAAAAATGAAAAGTGAATAATACTGGCGTTTTTGCCCTAAATTCAAGCCAGGTCCCCAGACTGTTTAACACCTGGAACAATATTGTCTGAGTGGACTTAGTACATTCAGTGACAGTGAGAATCATTTTCTTTTCTTCTTAAAGCTTTAAATTCTTTGTATTCCCTCCTTTTCTCTTTTTTTTTTTTTTTACATTCACACTAATGTAATTACTTCAACAGCTGACATGCTTGAGTAGTAAAGATTTGAGTAGGTACCGTGTATAATTAGAAGAGGAATGAGTTTGACCTTGCTGACATAAAGAAAAAGCCAGAAGAGCTATGGGTGGATACATATAAGAAACTAGATACTCAGGTTGAATATAATTCTTTAGTAGAGTAGTACAAAAGTAGTTAAAAATGGAAGTATGTGTCGCTGAGTGACATGGCACAGGTCAAGATCAACCAAAATAACATGGAGCTCTGAAAAAAACAGACATCAAAATGCCAAGTCAAATTATTCAGTGGAATCACTTCTGCATCTTGGCTGGCTGTGACAACTGAGCAATTAAAAATGTAAATAAAAAGAGAACTTGCTCCTTGGCAGGTCTTAAGGGCTAAAAACATCTGTTCACCAAGCTTACAAGAGATAAATTGCAGCTAATAGGCAAGTTTTAAAATAATTTGTAAAGAATTAATCAGTGAAGCAAGCTGCTTTTGTCCTAGAAATCAACACTTCTACTGATTCAAGGAATTTGCATGCAAATCCAGTCTTCTCAATGACTCGCTACCATGCTTCATTTGTTCCATTGCAAACTGTGAGGTCCTGGTTTGTATTCTCCAAAATATGCATGCAGAAGTGCAAACATGTTATTGCACACGTCGAATGGGCAGTTACAAGTGCAACCACTTGTTGGCACAAAATTGGTCACATTGAGAACAAAACAAATCACAGTTCCTGTGTAATTAATTTGGAGCACTCGTAAGCGTACATTTGGCATGCAGAAATGAATTTTTAAAAACTGCTTTGAGTATCTTTGCCCCATAGATGCATAAAATCTACTATTAAGGTACATGATACCCTTTCCCCACCAGTTGCCTGAATGGTTGCATAGGAAAGTTTTGGTCATATTAAGAGATTCGTACAGTTCCTTGACAAATCTCCTCTGCTAGACCAGGAGCAATAGATCAGAAAAGTGTGGAAAAGTAAAGATATTAATGATTTTGAGTTAGAAATAAATCATTTAGTAAATAATCTCCAATAAACACACAAATACAGACAGGGTGAAATCTTGTTCTCCAATATAGAGGCTAGAATATAATATACAACACAATATCAAACAGTTTAGTTTCCAAGAAATTCATATGAACATTTTCTTGATTTGAAGGTGCAGCAGTTCACACTCCTTGAGTTCCACTTGAAGAGCTTTGATTTAACAGAAGTTTCCAATTGAAACTCAGTCAAAACTGACAAAGTTCATCTGTGGTCTCTCTTCGGGCTACTGTTATGAAATGATCAACTGCACTCAAAAGAGTATGGAAAACTGAATAAATATTTCCAGGAACTATATATAAGTGTCTCAATTCTGTTACTCAAGCAAAGCACTAATAGGGTCTTAACATCTATTGCAAGTTATTATCACTGTTACAATAAGTGCGTTTAAACCTAAAAAGCAAAATGAAAGTAAATACACATCAAATAGGAAACTATTCATAAAGGCAGGAAGGAAACAGACAATTTTAGAGAATCAATCAACATCGTAGACAGAATGTTTTTTGCTGGAAAAGAGAGGGAGAAATGAAAAGCAATCTATCAGGGCCTCCTTACATTGCAATTTTTACTTGGACAGGATCATGAGCTGCATATTTAGGATTGCATATGCAGCAGACTACATTCAGAGCTGTTCCCATGCTTACCCCAAAAAGATGTTCAAACACATACTGTCATCCATGACCTAGGAGAGCAGCGGCCTGAAAAATAGAGCAATAAATCAGACATGAGGAAGCAAATAATCTTATCCTGACTTTTCTGTATGAGTCAACTGACAACACAAGTCTCATAGTAATTCTGGGGGTTGTGGGTCCTCATAGAAAATCTTAATAGAAAAACCTTTGTCCCCAGGCAAGCTTATTCGCAGACCTTACAATCATATGCTCCCACAGAGAGGCAAACAATGTCATAAAAGTCCATATCCTTCTGTTTCTGATGCCACAAGATCATGCAAAAAAAAGTCTCTATGAAGGGCAAAAAGTCTATGTAAAAATGAGCATGTTGGTAATGTGTATGCAATTAAATCATACCAGCCACTCAAACACCATTTCTACCATAGCCACAGGAACATGTGGATTTGAGAAAAACCAGGAGCAGGACACCATGTGCTCCCATATAGGGGCCCTTCCTTGCTGTCGTCTTTTCCTGCTGGCTCAGGCAATTAGAAACAGCTTCAGTCTGACCCTGCTATGTTTGTGTTGAGGGAGCTGAAGCTTTCACCTGATTTTGCTCTGGTTCTTCTGCCTCATACTTGGAGAAAGCCCATAAACCTCAACACCTTCTCTTCATCAGTCTTTTAAACTCCCACAGTTTTTAGTGCTGGATTTTTTATGAGGCATGTTTTTTTTCCTAATAATCCCCTTAAGCCACAACCCCAGGAGCCTATTCATTGCCAGCACCATGCAGGACAATGGAAGAGAGAGGCCTCAGTTTTAACCGAGTGCCAGCCCATGTAACCAAATAGGGAAGGAAGTCAGCTATGTGACCCCATGCAGGCTCCTGTCATTGGCTTTAACCCTTTGCAAGTTGTCCAGATCCTTTTTCAGTACAGCAGACCAGCTAATAGTATAGGTGAAACCTAATCCCGTTATGTTCGTGGTCTCAAATAACTCGGGTCCCAGTCGTGTGTCCTGGTCCTCTGACTATCCCTGCCTGTTTCATAAATGTCATAACTGGTACTTATTCTTGGAATTTCTTTTGCAGTGAAGCAAGAAGTTCCCTCCAGAACAAAGCCTGGGTGTGCCTGTGGGTCTCGACAGTTCACAGGAGGGAATCTGCATGGATGGCACTGAACAAGTTTGGTTCCTTCTTCACCGTGCTGTCCTCCAGATTGTCCCAGAAAGTTTTACATGTTCATTCCTGCTCTTATGCAGCACCCCAGGGCATTCAATACATACCCTCAGTAGCATGCCATAAAAACAGTACTCTAGTGGACTCCAGAAGCCAGTTAAAATGTTCCTCACAATTTGAATGGAAAAACATTGCAAAAGATAGTAAGTGAGAATATAACAACAAAAGAAAAGCCCTACTGGCCATAATAACCTAGTTCATAATTTTGGCTCTTGCAGGGGCACTAGGAGATGCTATACAAGGAGCACACCTGGACCCTGTGGCCCATTCATCTCATACTTCCACAGCTTCTGCAACCACACGATTAGGGATATTAGACAGTACATTCTTTCTGTTTTCTGTCTGTTAATTGACCTGCTGTCCATGAATTTGCTTAACCTCTTTCTAAAGTTGCCAGTGCTGTCTATCTCTATAACTCTCTGTCCAGAAGGTCACCACGCTCTCTGTAAAAAAAGTACTTTCTTTTATCTGTTTTAAATCAATCATGCACCTACTTTAATGAATGACTCCGTAGTTCTAGTATTGTGGAGGGTGGTGGAAAAAGATTCTACATTTACCTTATCGACCCCTTCATGATTCCATAAAACTCCATCATACCCCTCTCCACAGCTTTCTCCCTTCAAACTGAAGCACCCCAGCCCTTCCAGTCTCACTTTGTAAGACAGCTGCTCCACCCATTGGTTATTTCAGTTGCCAACACAACCTCTTTATAACACTTATCCTGCTGATCGGGATTCAGTGCTGGAGCAGATGCACTTAGCAGTATTGCATTTAACTACAAATTCTACAGCTTTCCATTATCTCATGAAAAGCTCATGTTTTGGCACTAATGCAATCTATATGAGGAAGCATGGCATCTGGGCAGGGGTGGTCAGTGTCAGAGAACATGATGAGAGAATCTGTATGGTTAGCATAAATATGCAGAAATACTGAGCAAGTGCCTAGGCTGAAATGTATTTGAATACCTCTGAATTCCTTGAGAGACAACCAAAAGCAGCTCATCAAACTCTGATCTCTTATTACTTTCACTGTTGCCAAACTGTGTTGACCTTGCTGGCTTTATCTGCAAATGTATGCTGGTGTAAATGAGAGAGGATTCTGGCCCAGGGCTTTTTGCTCCCTGTGGCTTGGCAAAATTACTAGAGAGCTGCTGGAAATGGAGGCCTGAGGAACGCTACCTGGTTTGTATCTTTCCCTTCGTCAGGTTCTGCAAAGGAAAGAAAAATTCTGAGATTTACAGGAGATATTACAAAAGCAATAGACCTCAAGAAAACAACTATTTTTTTCCTTGTACTTTTCTCCTGCATCACCTACCAACAGAAAGGATGAGACAGAAACACTATTGTGGTGGAGATCTGCAAGACAGCTTCCTGGAAAACCCCAAGTAAACTACTAAGATATAAGTGACAGGAACATGCCAACATTGCATATAGGTAAAATCATCTGACCTAAGGGGTTAAGACCTCATTGAAAGCATAGACTTTTCCAGGGTGACAGAGGCATACCCAGGGAGTGCGATGAGCTGTGATGGGCCTAAGCAGAGAAGGTAGATTTAACAAAGTTGGGCATGGCTTTGAGAGAAAAAGGAAGCTTTGGGTTTCAGTCTGCTGGGAGCCTTTGAGTGGGATTGGATCTAATCACCCTCCAAATCTGTTTTCACCAATTCTTCCTAACATTATTTTGTTCTTTAATCTGGAGTAATAATTAGAAAAAAACATATACACATAGCTATGTTTTAAAATGTAGTAAGATACATGAATGACATATGCCTTTTTAAGACTATCAAAAAAGGAAAAAAGAAAACCTTCTTCAACTCCCAGAGAGAAGATCCAGGACTTTTGCTTCAAGTGCTACTCAACCACAACAGAGACTGGCCTTCAGAAGAGTCTTTCTGACTTTGTAACTTCTCGTCTTGAGCCATCATAACAACCCTTACCATCGTCACCACCAGCACAAGAAGTTATGTCATTATCTGTAACCACAGCAGCAGCAGCAGGAGTAAGCAATTGAATTTTCTGGATGAAATGTATCCATTATCAGTTAGCGCTAAGTGCTAAAAGAAAAACTTGGGAAAGGAGAACAGATTTAGATTTTATATAGCTGCCATGGCTTTGTGAGAGGTGTCTCTTTGCCTTCCAAAAACACAATAGTGTAGATGATAGAAACAACATATAAATCTGGTTAACTTTTTACTACCCCAGTCACCTAAGCAGCAGGTGAAAATAAGGTTGCTAGCTATTTCACAGCTAAAAAGCATCAGGAGTGCTGAGTTTTTAAAGTTTTTGTGGTTTCATTTCAGAACTGGATTTTACATGATTTTTCCATCTTTCTACTATTTCACTGTCTCTAAAACACAGTGTATCAACAATTAAAATATGGTTTTATTATCACAGTGAAACTCTCTTAGTGACTGGTTGGAAGAATAGATACATTCAACTGAAACATTGCTAAAAATAGGAAATCAAATAATAATGAAAAGCTGGTCACTAGCTCAATTTTTTTTATTTTTCAGGCAGTGTTTTAAGTAACCACAGTAACACAAACTAAAATGCATATACATTCAACATCTTCTCACAGAAGTCCTAAAATATTCACTAATCTTTAAAATTCATTTGTCCAGCATTCTTACCAGCAGTCTATCATCTTCCTCCAGAAATGAATTATAGAAGGCTCCTCTAATTAGGCAAAAAGGATATTATCAAATCACTCTGGAAAAATGTTGTAGATTAAGGAGGTAACAGAAGATTAACCATTTCAATTAACCATTAACCAAGATCATCTTTTATTAGTCACATATGGCTCTTGTATCGCACTGATAGGGCCTTCCTAGAGACACAGAAGGTATTCCTCTTCAGTCACGCTACACTTGCATCAGCAGATCTACCTGAGTAGTGTTCTTTTATAATCTCACACCTTTAAATATATTCATTTTTTTCCCCACAGATATAGACATGCAGCTCTTGTTGAATGTAGTTCTTGTATTTTATCATTATGATTTCTCAGAGCCTTTTTGAGTGTCCACATAACGCCTGCTGTAAGAGCCACTGCACTGGCACAGTCCATCAGTCCATCCATCCAGACATTTCTGACATTTCTGACAGAGAAGAGGGCTGGGGAAGAATGTCTGAACTGGGAAAGTATATAGCAAGAATGATCCCACAGTGGGTCCTTAATAATAACAACTATAGGCATGTTCTCATTTGGCCTCAAGATCTTTCCTCCAGATCTGGCCTGGTGTGGATGATGTACTCAAGTCAGAGGTATAATTTTGTCCCTGCTTTATGTACTATTAAATATATATGTAAGTAGTGCAGTGAAGAGCATTTGCGGTATAAAGTATATAACTCATTCATTTTGGACATTTTTCTGACATTGTCATATTGTATGTCCACCACCCACTTCACAGTGGAACAGAACCATCTCTTCCCAAAATGTCATTTTGTGGTTCTCGAAAGGAGGGGATTTTGACTTCTACCAGCCTGGTTTGCATTTACGTCCTGTGTGGCCATATTTCAAATTGAAAACATATGACACAGCTATTACATGGCTGAGAATACTTCATCCTCTGTCTACATTATGTCCCATTCCTCAAAGTTCAAATATAAACTCATGGCTAATCTGCCAACCTTTCCGGTATAACAGGGGCAGTGTTTTATCTACACAGCTTTTCCTGTTCCAACCAGTAACGTATTGTTACTTATTTACATTAAGACAAACATCAGTGCTGACGTTAAATTTATCTCATAGGCATTCACAAATGAGCAGGTCTTTATGTAACTAAAACCTGAAGTCAGTCTCAAGAAACAGATATCCATCTGAGTCTGGATAAGTGCTGACAATCCCCAAAGTAACTAGGTAAAACCCATGAAGGCAAAAGAATACAGAAAGTGGAGGGAGAAGGTAGCATAGTATATGACACTAATCAGCAGATGGTTGACATAGTGTATTCCTTTGGTTCTCTTCAAACCATGGTAGGCTACACTAAACACCTAGCTGTCCTTTTAACAAAAGGCTCATCAGACTAAGCAGGATGTTCTTTGGCTTCCTACTGCCTCTGCTACTGCTGCACTTTGAGAAAGGAGCTGTCCAGCAAGAAAATGAAATCATAACCAAAAAAATCAAATAAACATCAAAAGGAACCAGAGAAACCTTTAAGTTACTGCAGACACTATCAAGAGAAGACAAGTGAACATAAGATTATTGCTTTTCCAGGAGAGGTATCTCTATCATGAACCTACCTGCTAAAGATGAACTGAAGCTATCCTCTGTCTCCCGCTTAGAAAACTAGAGAGTAATTTTTTTTCACGTTGACAACAGATATACCAGAGAATTTTAAGTCATGTCCAATGTTGTTGGTTGTCTGAGCAATGATGAAAGGAGCTGCAAGGTTAGTGACTCACTATGGTATATCTGTGGACACAGCACAACAATTATGTTACTCATAGGATTCTAATTGCTTGTTCATTGCCTTAAAAAAGAAATAGAAGATCAAGAGCCACAGTATGTGTATATTAAGGGATTGATTGACATCCCATTAAAGTCAGGAGGGAGGGGATACATCTCACTACAGTGTGGACTTTTATATCTAAACTTCTGGCCATGAGCTCTCTTCATAGTCAATAGAGAGAAGGTCAATAAACTCAAAAGACTTTAAAGTGTAATTCCTCTCATTCTAAAGCATACAGCAGCTTTTGGTCAGATCAGTCACACTCTAAACTCTATTGACTGTATTGGAGTTGACTATAATAGGATAACTAGCTCAGACACAAACTTACAGTGTGGATATCAAAAGCTAGATAAGGTAATTTCCACCAGGGGTTTTTATGTCGTATACAATGTCCACTGCCAGAAGCTTTGTTTAGGAAAAAGATGGTCAGGAAGATGAAGGAATGAGTCAAAGCAAAAGAAATATTGAGATTAGAAGCATATGTCTTAATTATTATCTGCTGTTGAATATATTTTTTTATTTGGATTGTCTTCTATTTTATCATCCCTCTTTTGACAGAACTTTATGGCTAAGGACTGTATTCTAAGAGGTAAATCTGATGCCAGGGGAACATTTGTAAGATATGGGATGAAAGGCACAATGATAAAAGTCAGAGATAGAGACCAGTCTGCAAGACCCTAAAGGCTTCCAGAGCATGTTAACCTAGCTAAAACCATATAGGTAGTACTGAAAATGAACATTAGTATAACCTCCTGTTGCTGAATATTTTTTTTTTTCAGCATTGACACTATAGTCATTCCCTTCTCTTCATTTGATTAATCACAAAGGACAATATTTTCATGCCTGGAACCAGGCCATATTTTTACTGTATGTTTTTATGATCTTTACACGGCAGTTGGAATTAGAGAAGATTGTCATTAGAGCTTCATTCCAGCATTCCATCAGATAAACAACAAATTATCTGGGTTGATTAAGTTCACCTTGACAAAAGGGTCAATGTCTGAGGCATCATCTGCTGACAAATTCATATCCACAGACTTCAAGGGGAATATTTGTTAGTAATTAACTTCAACTTGCTTCTAGGATAGGAATTTAAGGGCTTTACTTTGGTTTTGTTTTTCAGATCAGACATCTAAATTTCACTGGCTTCTGAAAGAGGCGAGCATGCAGAAGGCTCAGTGTTACTGCAGTTCTTTCCTTGGAACATGAACCATGGTTTTGTGACTGTCAAACAACCAGCTGTATAGATTCCTCAAACCACTCACAGAGTCGGTCTAAAATAATACTTACCCACTCTTACTGGAAAAAGATAAATAAACAGTCATGGAATTCAAAACATATATCCATCATGTACCTGAAACAGGCTGGATAATTCCCCTGAACCTTGCTACATTCATTCAACCAAACAGTAAGAGAATTTACTCATAGTTTACCAGATCTTAACATGGCAAAAAAATGAGTTATATGTTCCACTTTCAGTGGAGAGGCAGAAAGAAAATTCACATGCATATGTACACATATACACTCACTCTTACATACTTTTTTTTTTCCTCAGAAAATATTTTGTTTAGACTGAGAGTGAGCACCTAAGCCATACTATAGAAGCGTAGTTAGGGATTTCCAAGTTCCTTTGAAGGGTCACAATGTTTTCTGATTGTCTGTACTAGAGGGAAGATTCATTCCTGAGAATGAGAGGAAACCAGGAAACAGTTCTGAGGGTGGATTGGTCTTAAATTCCATGCTGCTAAAAAATGTATTGGTTATAAAATTGCATAAGCCCGTATGCGTTCTGAGAGCAAGAAACCTGACTTCCTTTCCGTGCTGATTTCTCAGCCCACAAGCAGTTTCCTTAGCAAAAACAGTATATCACAAAACTCCATTGTGTCTATCAGAACAGACCGTGGGATAATTTTACAGTTGGAGCCATCACAGTGCTCTATATTGGTAGCTGATGGCTCTTGCCGTGTTGTAGGAGGCATTCAGCACCTTCCCAGACTGGATTGTTAACAGTTTAATTTCTATGTGGGAATCTACCAATCATTTGCAACTCACAGAAAAAGAGAATATATTTATATATTGTTTATCTAACCTGGCATCTGGAGCCTAGCTGGATCTTAGGTCATTCTTATACCTGCTTTCATTACTGGCCTGAAAGAGATTCAAGAAGCCCAAGTGAAATGACCGAAATTAGAGGAAGTCATTGGATCAGACAGGATTAAAAAGGCCTAGGACCCATTCGACTTCCATTATTGCCTAGTACCTTGACCCACATAGTGTGCCTAGAGGATGGTTTCAAAGCTTTGTAAAAATATGGCTTCTGTATCATTCCTGGATTGTTTCCAGCGACAAATATTAGCAGCTCAGCATGATCTTTCCTTTTGGCAATATTCAGCTAAATGACTATCTGCTCTCAGCTTCACCGACGTAAATCCAAGGCAATGTCACTAAACTCAGAGGGGGAAATTCAGTTCTGTTTCTTCAACTCCGTTGACTTCAGGGAACTTGTATCTATAAGTCAGGGCATAGACCAGGAACTCCTCTCTCTTTTCAGATTTACACTAGGATCAATGAATTCAAATTTGGCCCATAGTCATGTCATCACTTGAAAACCATCCTAGCCAGAGAAATTAGATCAGGTTGTTGGTATTGCTTCAGATAATTGACCTTTCTTGATAAATCTTTTCTTCATACCAGTGACATATTTTTCATTCTAATGTGTGGACTGCTGAAGATATTAAATCAGAAGTCAATATAAAGAACAATTTTGGGTAAAATATAGAAGATTGAAAAATATAAAATTCTCAGGACAAAAACTAGAAGGAGAGGGTTTAACATAGTTGACATCTAAGCAAGTACAAAAGCAAGTACCTTATTCAGTCATGGCCCCTGCATGGAAAAGAGTGACCATGATGATTCCAATACGTACAGAAAACACATGAAGGAGCATTAGGCAAGGGAACCTGCAGACAGCATATGTGAAGGGAAAAGCAATGTAGAAGTAGTAGTGTTTCTAAATTCAGTTCCAAATTTCTCACAGATTTCAGGGCAAGCAAGTCTTCTGTCCCATCCATGATGATCAAAGATGGCCCAGAACTTAATTTTTCATTATATCCTCCCACATGGTAATGACAACATCTAAAGGCTTTTAATGTTCTTTAAGGTTGCATAAACAAATAATAACTTGCTGGAGTTCGGAGAAGTAGCAGTTAGTTTTACCACTTTCAGGTAGTCGTCTTCTGTCACGCAGAGAAAGTGTCACAAAACAGTTTCTGTATTAAAAGTGGGTGAATAGGTACACCAAACGACAAAGAAATCCACAGTATTATTCCCTTTGCTTTGCTGTGAGTGAGCCTCAGGAAGCCACCCACTCTGCTGTAAAGGTTTTTGCAAGAACCACACAGCTCATCACATCAGAGGAAAAACCCATCTTTGTGTGATGGGTTTTGCTACTGCAGTTCATCTGCCTGCATGTTTGATCTGTTACTCTGTTTAATTTTCCTGTCATGGTCTTGCCAGGAATGTACTCACACTGTTCAGAAATTGATCTCTCCTGGCCTTTTAGAAACATTGACTCATTTCCTTTCCACGGTGACATCTCTTATCAAAAGTGTAAGCAGAAATAAAGCAGTTATCTTGGATCATCAGTTATTTGCATATATCTGTTAATCATTTAACCCTGAAAATCTATACCAAAATTTTCAAAATATTCATCAACTTCAGTGCGATTTGTTGCCCTTTCAACATCTTTAAAAATCAGGCCAATTTGGGGAACTAGACTACTGACAGAAGAGCCCGAGTTTGGGTTCCAATTCTTAAAGTTCTGGCCTTCATTAATTTTATCAGGAAAAAAAATAACAGTGCATTTTGCCCAAGAACTATCTGCAACCGTATCAGTTGGGTAATGAGAGACATTGTCAACAGACCACTAAGCTGACCTAGTATAATTTCAGCTTAGCTGATTGGCATTTAATAGCTTTGATGATCACTTGCTGAAAGCTTGCCCCGTTATCTGTGTGCCATGCTGTCCTGTACACAAGGTGCACAAGTATTTCTCAGGCTCACCTTCAAAGAGGAAAAAAAAGAAACTACAAATTCTCTGTGAGAGGCTCAGTGCAATAAATGTGATCTGTGATGCTCTGGTCCCAAGCAATGGCTACAGGCCTACATCCCTGCCATGGACAAGGAGACACAAGGAGACTCTGGACAAGTCCTTTGTACTAGAGGGAACAGAATAACATGATGTAGCAACAGTGCTGCTGTTAATAACCTCATCAAGAAGCCTTCGTGAAGTCCTTTCCTATCCAACATTTCTACTGTGCTCATGATCATAATATTTCTGTTTTCCCTTCCAAGCATAAGAGAATCCAGAGAGAAATAAAGTAATGCAAAAACTCCTCAGGCTAATTTTTCCTATGCACATGAGAGTGGAACGAGTATGATATCATTTGGGCTAGAAGCTGAGCCAAGAAAAATGCATTTAGACCCAGGGATCCTCCACACATCATATTCTCATCGTGGAAGACTTTGATCACAGTACTCTGCATCTGTGTCCACATTGCTCTCCACACGCAAAGGCAGCTCAGCTTACCTCTCACTGTGCTCCTGGTAGCTGACACGTGTGATCTGAGGTTTCCCCAAAGGGGCAGAGAGGATGGAGTAAAGCTGATCAGAACTGTGCTGCCCTGGCTTTGTTTTATTCATGGCTAATGCATGATGCAGCTTTGTGGGGCTCTTCTTGTTCTCTCCATCTTTTCCTCTGGGGTCCTTTGGTCATGCCAATCATTTAAAGTGAGGATAAAGGCAGCTACATAAAGGCACAGTAAGGGAGGGGTAGTGTGCCCTCCAGCTACTTTGCCCAGCCGTAGATGATTTTCCCCACAGTTTTGCTCCTCTAGGCGTGGTGGAATATGCTTTGATTTTCCATCCTTTCTGAACTCATTATCATCTGAAGTCAGTGACATTGGTACAAATTAACACCTGGTCTCTGTTTCTAACGAAGAGAAAACATACCAGGTGGACATTTAGAAAAATCAATTCCCATGATAAAGCCAAGGATATTAAAAAGAGAGAGAGAGAGAGAAAGAAACACACAAAGATTACAGGGCGCAGCTCTCCCACAGAAGCAGACAGAGTGGCAGCCAGCCATTGTTCTGAAAAGCAGCATCAGCACCAAGAATCAGATGACTAAGCTCCTGATAATGAATGAAATATTTTTACTATGCTGAAAAAATTCTGGCATTGCAGGAGGACTCAGGATAAAGGAAGCAATTTGAAGGGCCTTTCTGAAGGACACCATCAGACACCCTTCTGCTACAAGAAATTCCAGTACCCTGAAGAGAAGCGATGGTTCTGGGTTTTAGCAGGGGTGAAAGGATACAGGCTTAAATTAGTGTAGACTTGATGAGAACACACGTGAATAGCATTCTCTGCTAAATGTCACTAGTTTTGTTGTGAGAGACATGATGCTGTGCTGGTCAGGGTTCAAGCTGGCTCTGAAAAGGCAGGAGAGCCTTGGTATCCCTGAGTCTTGCAAGCAAACAAACCGCTGCAGCATCTTGAAGTGTTACTCCTTGCTCAGCTGCTCATTGTCATGCCTCTGCTGAAAGGTGGGGAGCCTATGCAGAGCTGGAAGGGAACATGGTGCCTACAGCTCAGCTGCTATCCTTCACAGTCTGGTAGCTCAGCACAAACCCACTTCATCACAGAGCTGGGGAGTGGTAAAATCTCAAAGGAAGATTCCCTAGGACTCATTTCCTCACTTGACTGGAGCTTCTTGCTATCACAGCTGCCTTCTGATATCCCATCCAGAGGTAATGTGGGTATCTGCATTGCACTGATATGTGATGGATGTACCCCTTTTGGTACCCAGCACATCGCATTGCTTCCAGCGTGACCCTATGCTAGGCAAAAAGAAGAGAGTGATCAAGTGAAGAGAGTTGAGAGGGGGCATTCAAAAGTCAATGTTATGTCTGACAGAGTGCTGTTCGACTATACTGGAATTGGCAGAAGATATTTCAGCTCACCCTTACCAAAATGAAAGATAGAAATGTAAGGAAATTAAAAGGTTTGGATGCCCATATATAAAGTCATACATGCATATATGTATATGTTGAAAAATTAAGTTGTATATACACTATGGTAAGAAAATGCTAGCAAAGGAGAAGGTTTTACAATGAGAACTGAGCTTTTAAATGGTCTTTTTTCTTCTGGAAAATAGCTTCTGAGCTAGAACCCCTTCATTAAAATACACAAAATTTCCCCCTTGATCTTACATATTTCAACTTGTGGGCTAAAAAGTTTGCAATGCTACTGCAAATGATAGCTTCTTTAAAAACCTACTGAGCTACATCATGTGAGAAGGACAGCTATAGGAAATCTTTTTTTAAAACAAATCTTCCCTTCAATACAGCCAAGCATGTGGACAGGTTAGGTATCAACCTGGGGTTCTGGAGGCAACAGCACAATTAGGACTGTTAGGACAATAATTCCACCACACAGAGGCCTAAGTTTCTCCAAAATTCAAACGTAGTCAGGACTGAGACTCCAATCCAAGGTTTGCTCTTGCACCTGCAAACCAGGATATCTGCTCTACTGATTTGGTGAAGGAGTTTTAACTGGTGTAAACAAAGTTGGGATCAGGTCTAGAGGTCAAAATTTGTGCTCATTTCCTAGCAATTCTATTCCTTTTTATTCTGAAAATTGGGTAAGTCCAAACAGGGTTAGATTTCTTGCATTAAATATCAAACCCAAAGTCCAAGGCTTCAGTGGGGACACGGCATCTACAAAGCCTTCATTAACTGTGCTGTGAAGCTTTGAAGCTCCGCTGTGCAACTATTAGCTGATCTTATTTAACAAACAGTGTTGTAGGCCTATGTGTTGTTTGTGACTGAGCAGGTGATGATTTTCTCTTCGCTGCCACCAGTCAAGGACTTTCCACTACCAAGACCAGGCTCCAGCTCTGGGGTCAGAGGTCCAGGCGGTAGCAGGGGAAAAGGGAAATGTTATCTCCATTGATTTCTAGTTCAAAGAAAGCTTTTTGCTTTCACACTTCGAAAAACACAGACTATCAGATCATCTCACAGCCATGTTAATAGTGGGGTTTGTTTTATTTCATGGTTAATGGGATTGCTACGTTTAGTGCTTATAGGAATAGAAAGTGCTCAGATGGCAATTCCCTCTCTGTATTCTCTAAATTCTTTTCCAAATCTATAGCCTGCTAATACTGACGAGATTGTTTTCACCGACTCACAGACTTAAAAACAAACTCTTAGGTCCCGTTTTTCCTTACAGATGAAAGCAATTGTATATATGAGGCTACTGTACAGTGACAAAGGGTAGTAAGTTTTTATGCCTATTTTCAAATAAGATGTCGTGTTTTAGAGACCAGCTCTAATGCACCAAATAGCACACATGCATCCTGGTTTGGGTTGTGAAACCCCGTCTTCTGGTGATGGTCATTTGATGAGCAGATGGTAAGAAGTATCTATTTATGCAAGGACAAGGTCAGACCCCAGGATGTACTAAGCATGACACTGGCACTGCAAGTACAATAAGGGTCGAGTATACCTGTCGATGACTTCACAGGAAGGGGAGCAGGAAGACAAACAGGATACACGCTAGGAGAGTTTAAGGGATTATTGCTCTGATTATAAGCACTAGATTACTTAAAGCAAGAGAGACTCATAGTAAATTCCAGTAAACAGAGGGAGAGGATGGATGCTACGAGAGAGAGATGACAAAATTGATTCCGTGTCATTTTAGGCATCTCTGAATTTTGTGGATTTCACTGTAAGCCTGATGTCCAAAGGAAACTAATAAATGCTACAGACCTCATTAAAGATCTTTCACATTTATCAGTGGAGGTTTGCTCTTCCATTCCTTGCAGACTGATCAACATGAATGCTGTCACACTGTCCCTGTGGAGTCCGGGGAAGGTAGGATGCACCAGTTGTGGACTTACTCAGATTCTTGAAATCTCAGGAGTCATCCAGCCCTAGTGAAATCCACCCAAATGTGGCATATGATCCAGCCTAAGAGAGTCCTAAAAGGAACACAAATAATGGCTGGGATATATAATCACATTAAGAAACTGTTTGGAAAGAGACACGTTTTCTGATTGCTGTGTAAATGGTCCCAAGACTTGCATAAAAGCACTAGCTAACATGACTACACAAACCCTTTACTAGCAAAGGCAAATAAGATAAGGATTTTCTGTTCTGTTGCCATTAAGTCTTTGAAGCAGTGGCAGTCTAGACAAATCAAGTTTTGCTTAACCTCCTGTTACAGATGAAATAAATGTGCCTAGAAGGAAAACACATAAAGTTACAATGTTTTAACTGTAGGGGGAAAAACAGAGTGAAAGAAAAAGACCATCACATACAACTCAAAAGGGTTTGTATTTTTCAGTGTCTGCGGTCTGGCAGCTACTTTCAGAGATTACAATTATTGCAAGGAAACAACCAATCTGTCTCAGAAAGGTAAGAGAGTATAAGAAGTAAAAGGCTAACATTTCAAAGTGAAGCTAGGCCTTTGGCATTCACATCAGTGACTTACCAAGTAACACAAGCCTCTGAAACCATGCCAACCTGCATTGTGGCTGCTTATCTAGCTGAAATAGAGCACTGTTACTGTGCTTTTTCTAATGGGAAGAATACTTTTTCATACCTAGAAGGCACCTCATAAAAGGAACAGGCAGCAAATTTAACAAACCAAAGGAAATTTTTTTTTTGCACAGCACATAACGCAGTTGTGGATGTGGAGCACAACGCTCTGAATGGGTTGAAAAGGGATTTGGCAGATGCATAAAGGAGAGGCCCACAGCTGGTCATTAAACGTCATTATTGGGAGAAAACTCCCTAGCTGCTGACTGTCGGAAGGGGGGATGCCAGGGAAGGGTCACCTTGCATAGAAACCATGTTCCTTACATCCTTTCCTATAATGTCCTCCACCGGCCAATGTGAGAGTCATGACACTGGGCTAGGTGAAGTCTGTCTCGTGCTTCAGCAGTTGTGCTGCTACCTTGTCTGCTTCTCCTTGTCTCGCAGCTTGTGAAGACAATTTTGAAATGCCATGTCTCAGTTTGGGGCCTGCCTCTTCCTCTGCTCCATCACTGATGTAGGCACAAGAGAGATCCATTTCTCTGGTCCGCAGCCACTATCTAATCCACGTGGTTAAGTGTGTTAATTCATTGTAGTTGTTAACTTCGCAGTTTTCCTGTGGGATGGACTTAATTGCAGCTTAGGGTGACAGATTTCCTCCTTACTACAGAGAAGCAAAGGGAAAATACATGGAAAAAGGGGAAAGGGAACAAAGTAAAACGTAAGAAGCAAAGGACTGAGAGAGACAAAGATGGACAGAGTTATGTATGAAGCAGCTGGTATTTGTCTCCTCCTCAAACATATCTTTTAAAAGGCAGTGCTTTGATGAACTTGCCTGATTGACAACGATGAAGGTGATTGTTCTGGTTAACCCTGTCTATAGACCACAGGACTGTGATATTATTTATATTGGAAGATGGGGCTGTAGATGGAAAACAAAAACTTGCCCCATCTTAAAATATGGCCACTGCCCCTGGGGGTATTTGCGCTCCCAATGTGCAGCAGTTATCCTACACCCCCCCACACCCGGATCTGGATAGCCATGCCAGGAATGACAGCACTGTGCCTGCCAGCACGGTGCTTCCATGTGGACCATTAGGATTTCTTGTGATGCAGTGTTGCTGTTCATACTGTGAGATAAATGTATCTGTCCTCGCAGGCACATCGGGAGATGCAGGATGGTTCAGGGGGATGCTCAGAGCTTAACTGATGTAGCTGGTGTCCTCACAGCAAAGAAAACAGGTTGCCAGACTGAGTGAGAGCTAAATCCAGCCTCTGAGTTGCACATCTTTCTATGCATGGCTGAGGTGATTTTGGGGGATGGGTGAAAGGAAAGGGTGAAACCCCAAGTATAAGAATCCAGATTAAATCTGGAATGAGTATATTCCCTAACGGAATAGTGTGATCCCTGATTTTCTCTAGGTTGCAAACTCCTTCTGAGGTCAGGACAAACCTCATTGTGGTACTAGTATTGCTGTACCACTATTGAAAATTGATGCATTGCCCACAGGGCTAAGGCTATTTTCTCTTATGATCTGAGACTACCTACACTTTTGATGGAGTTCCTGAGAAAACAACTTACTATTGTCAAATCTCAAACTTTGACAAGTGTGCATCAGTCCCTACCCCATCCCAAGTGAAATATTTTATGGTTTTGTTTCTGTTGGGATTTTGGTATTTTGCTTAGTGAAGACTGGATATAACATAGAACCACACATTAATACAGGACACAAACCCACTCAAGCTGGCATTCAACATATGCCTGGCAGTAAAGTAGATGAGAGATGTTTTGGCCAGAGACATGGGGCCAATGAAATGAAATGATTCAACTCCCAGTTTAGATTATTTGTGAGTGAACTTGATTCTAGCATGGAGGAAAACAAAACCTTATTTCAATAAATGTCATCAAATCAGTGAAGTACCTGGGGCTGGAACTTGCAGTTTCTAGTTAGCATTTCAGCAGACCCATCTCCTAGGCTACGTGGGAATGATAAAGAGTTTCACCCTTGCATTTTGCTGCCTCAAAACCAGGTGAAGGTTGGATATCAACTCCACAGTGAAACTGCCTGCAGTAGGGGACCAATCCACGTTACTTCATGTCTGTGACTTCCTCCCACAGGATCCATCTCAAGTCACCAACTCCTATAAAAAGTCACAACATGGAGTTTTGTCCAGGTCCTATCTAAGTGGAAAAGCCTGCCTCTTTTTTTTTACTCATCTGTTTGAAAAAAAAAATATATCCACTCCCACTTCCAAGTTTACACTTTTACAGTTTCAGAACAAATCATGTTTGTTTGTGAGTCAGAAGCTAATAAATATCCTGCTTTTTATGTACTCGTAAGCTTCCCTGGGCCCTCTGCACCACAAAGCTCACAGTGTGCTGGTTCTGGATTGAACTGGGAAGGCAATTAAGCATGCTGGTACCCTCTCTCAAAAAGCCACTGCAGCAGAAAGGACAAATAAATAATTGAAACCTTATCTTTCCTGCTAAATACCAAGGAAGTTTTTGGTATTTTGCGTCCCTTTAATGGAGCTAAGAGAGTCACAGAGGATGTAAATTGGAGCTTTTAGTTCAAGCTGCACAGGGTCCAAGTTATACCATAGTACCTGCATTTTTCCCCTGCTCCTTGACCCCATGTCAAGTGTGGATGGCTGATAAAACTGTTGTTTGATACCGCAGTCTTGAACTCAGACAAAAATGATGATGCTGTGCAGCAAAAGTGCTTAGTAGAAGGTAAAGACTGTCTCAGCACCAGAGACTTCACAGGTCTCCTTCATGCTTCTGGATATGAAACCCCTGCAGCTGGGTCCAAAAGGAATGGGGAAAAGGAAGATAAAGAGGAGGGGCTAGAGAAATTGCCTTTATCTTCTTTCTTGTTCTTCAGGGGATCAGCTCATCTTTGGCTTTCCTAACAGCCATTATTCTTCTGAAAGAATAGAGAGAAAGTTAGTAAAACCTTCCTTTTCCCTCACCGTGAGCCTACTGCAATTTTTCTTTCTCCCTCATGCCCAAAGAACGTGGAAATAATAATCCTGAAAGCAATGTGACATATTTTCCACTCTTTCTCCTACGCACATTTCCATCCTATTGTTCACTCCTTGGGGACTTCTGATCCATCCTAGTATCTGAATTATCTTGAATCTGTGATATACAGGCTTGAAAATTGTGATGCCATGCTGGATTTGATGAATATTTGTGTCACTGACTTGATTACCTGCCCTACAAGTTTAGTTTGTGCTTTTGTGAAGTGGTAAGAGTGATTCAGGCAATTTGACTCAAGTCTCATCTGCACTAGCTTTGTGTCATCATTTCCCATATGTTTCCCTCATCCTGGTGGTCTAAAATCCTCTGTGATACTGGACAGCTGTCAGCAAGGAAGAATGTGTTGAGAAATAATGTGCATGAATGGAACCACAATCTGTTGCTCATACACCTCAGTCTTCCCTATTTAGTGTTTCTCTTTTTTTTTGAGCCACTTCTTCCATTTTTCCTACATTTCCAATTCCCATTGCTGAGTCGGCTTAGGTCTTTCAGCTTCCCTCCCCTGCGTAATCTGCCATTCTTATTTCCCTCATATTCTTTACTTGCCAATTCTTTCTGCAGGGATCCTTGTGCAGAAGGTTGATACTCTCCTTTCAAATTAATTACCACACATGCATACATGCATACTCACAGTGCTGTCTTCAGTCCATGGCCAAAACACCTCTTTATACTTCTCCACAGTCCATCCTCTGCATTATCTCCATTAATCTCTGTCTCTGCAAATTTTTCTCCATAGTTACCATTCTATTTCTTTCTCCTCATCTCAGAGATTTTCTGGAGGTAACTGGGTGGACAGAAATGAGGTGCTCTTTTTTCACCCTATGGATTTCTCAGTAAGATAAGTAGAGGTCTTCTCTGCCTGAATGACTCCCATTCTCATAGGAGGATGAGCCACTGTGTGCTCTGCCTCATGAGGACTTCAGACCAAGCTCATCCCTGGGATGCATTTGATGCAAGAGAGCTGGGAAGAGACAATCGGGGCTTTGCTTATAGAATCCAAGGCTCCAGATGCGGCTTTGGCAGCTGCTATAACCTACTTGTTGCAAGGAAGTTATTTGTGCTGGGGTCTGGAAGCAGGTTAGGTAGGCAGAAAATTTGTTGTTGGTGTCAGAGTGATCTCTGCTAGCTTTATATCATTTCAGAGCTCTCCTCCAGTGAGGAGATTCTCCATGTGGGTGTTGCACTCAGTTGACAGCTTTACCTCCTAAAGGAACAGATCCAGGTGAGAATTTGCCTTTATAGTTATTCTATCCTTGTTCATTTTCCCAAATCTGAAATAATTAGGCTAGGCTAATAAAAATGCTTTACGCTGTACACGAGGAAATACCATGTTCCACCTCTCCTTCCCTGAAGGTATTTCCCCCCCTTCCCCACTCCTCTCCTGCTCTCCCCTCTTTTTCTTTGCATCTAGTCCTGAGAGATAGGAACCCACTGCTTATTCTGCAGCATCCTGATTTTCTGCCAAAATCCTTGTCTCTGTTTTAGTTGATCCTACTTTGCCGCAGTAAGTTTTTCTTCAGCTGCAGCTTGTGAGCTATGAATCCTTTTTTGCCAAGTGCAACGTTCATACTTTCCCTTGATTTACTCACAGTAAAATATTGTCGGTCAGATGTCTTAGCACAATGCTATTCTCATCTAAGGATGACATTTTTACCTTTCAAAGAAAAACAGATCTTCACTTGAAGATAAAAAGGCAGAGAGCTGAAGAATGTAAACAGAGTTTAGATTCTCTTATCACAGTTAAAGAAGAAAAAAAATACCCCAAACTATTTTAAACAGAGGCCCTATATAAGGAAGTCTGCAAAACCACTTCCCATTTCATAGGACAGGATATGCCAAAGAAATAATACAGCTTGGCACAAATAACAAAGATAATTTCAACTTTATTTAAATACTACAAGGACATTTAAAGACATCTCAGGACATAAATCCCATTTTGATTACATTCTTCAGCTTTGCTTTAATGTTCATCTTTTTCTGGGTAGAAGGGGAAACTAGGAGGATAGTCAAAACTTGTGGTTTGTAAAAATTATTAGCATCTTGTAAGCAGGTCTGGAAATTAAAACCTTACATTTCTTCCCCATGCAAGCCTAGAGAAGGAAGCCAGCATGTAATCTTCTCCCCATTGCTTTACGGGAACCCTTTTATCGCTTATGGCTGACCTGGAAGATGAGAGGTAATTTAAACTCTAATTGTCTCAATAAGAGCCAAGCAAAGAAAACAAAACTATATTAAAACAAACAGTCTACAGCCACTGAATCTATCCTCTGTCAGACTTATCACCCTGGGGACACTGATGGATGGGTCAGAATTCAAGTGTTGTAGGCTGGGATCACTGATGAGAACTGCCCCTGCTGGCTGCTAAACAGATGGGCACCCTCAAACCTACACAGCCGTGCACATATCCTCAACTGATGGAAATCAGCATTTCTCTGCAGGAGTCAATAAAGAGATATGAATACTCAACAGCTGGGAATCTGGCCTATACGATTTTCAATTTGGGTTAAGCTCAGGATTCACAACTGTTGAATCCAAGAACAAGACATGAGAGGTCCCTCAGGACTTTGCCATGTGTAAGTGCCAGTAAAAAACATGCAAGGGTCAAGTAAACCTGCACCAATGCAGACCCTCATGTCTTGCATACATGCAAGGTTCACAAGAGAAAAGACAATTTGAGAGAGCTGTAAGAATTTAATCAGGAGTGCAATCCTATAGGCATCTTGTTCTTAAACCAGTTACGTTAGACAGATGAGTAATGATATTAAAAGCCAGTAGCTTGTGTCCCACAGGGAGAAAAGCGGGAATTTTGTACTGTTGGGGAAAAAAAAACCATCTGTTTTCCATTAGGGAATGGTTCTACAAGGTGCCACAAAGAACTGTGTATGGTTTAGTTCATACCGGCTTTAATTCTGCTCCTACAATGAAAACTCCCTGAAAATCATTGTATTAAGAGAGTAAGGGGGAACGAGTGACAGAAAACTCAAAGGAAAAAGAATGTTTATACAAATTACAGGCCCAGCCTAAATCCTACACTCCCGGTCCACACAGTGGGAAAAATAATTCAAGTCAGGGAAAATCCCAATTAGGTCTACAGCATATGTGATATACTTTGTTTAAATAAACCAACCTCCCTCTTCATTTTTCTTCAATGCCAAAACACAGACTAAATCTAAATCAAAGAACCAGTCTTCCATGTCCTAGAAGACAATAGTAGATGTCTCGCTAAGCTCTGCCAACTCCTGAAAGTTGGAGTGTGTAACATCTATCCACAGGGTCCACATACAGAATGCTGATCAGTTAAGACAATCCTGGAAGTAAGAGTTGGACATTTTAAAGTGTTATTCCTTGTTAACACACAGACACTATGGATGTAATAAATCTCCCAAATATTCCAAAATCTTTCAAAATAGTCCACAGAAATATTTCTAAGGCTCAGATACAGTGGGAGACATTCGCTTGTGCATCCCTGCTCTATGGTTTCACTGGACTTTAAAATGGCCCAATGATTCCAGCATATGCAATGAGGCTGTTTCTCCTAGGTGTGCAATACAATGACTGCAGGGCACTACATATGCACCATGGCTCGAGCAGTGCAGAGTCAAGTGACATTTTCAAAGGTATCTAAGACATGAGTTGGAGTTGAGAAACCAGGTCCTCTAGGTAAATTTTGATCGTCTGTCTCCAGGTGTGGGATTATTCCAGCCTGTGTCCAAGGGCACAAAGGAGGAAAGGCTCCTTGAAAAATATCTTCTCCAACCTTGTGTGAGGCTGGGCTCACACTTCTAAATTATCACACTCAATCCACTTCTAAATTATCTAAGGAAAGCAGTTCTGAGCTGAGGAGAGAAAAGGACATTTGCCAGAGAAATGTTTTCAGGACATAGTTATACAATAGCAACTAGAAAGGTCATCGTAGGGCATCGACTACTGTTTGTTCCTGTGTCTTTCACTGAGCAAGCTTAAAATAAGGTTGGTTTCATATAAGTAATAACTCAGTCAATTAAAAAAAGAAAACTAAGAAGAGCCCTGTTCACTGCCACCTTATAACATGAGGGAACTAATACAGAGATCTTATTGCAGTTCGGTGATAGCATCTTTGCTCCTTATGAAACTAGCCAGTTAGTAGAAACAACTGCCAGAAATAAGTCCTGTCTCTCCTAGGCAAGGACACAACAACCCTAACTGGGACAATGGAGGCAGGCTGGAGAGTCTCAAAAGTGAAAGGAAGAGAGCAATAATCAAAACAAGTTTGTTTTGTTCTCACCACTGGGTGTGTCCTCATTTTGGGTGAGGAAGTAACTTAGTTTAACATCCCGATCAGCTGAAAAACCTCAGCTTTACCATAATTGAAGTTCAGTTTTTCACATCCCTTTGCTCTTCCCTTACACCCTGTTGCATTTTCATAATTGACCAGCAGTCTCACTTCAGTGTTGGTCAGACTAGTTAATTTGATGACCAAGGCCACCTTCCTTGTGAAACAACTGCTGTAAAAAAGCTGTTGCTGCACATGTGCCCGCACATGTTCTCTTCCCATTACTCCTCAAACACTGAATGCAGACAAACATGAAGCAGAAGCTCTCTCTGGGAGTTTTGAGGGACAAAAGAGCCTTGTAAAACAAGCCAGGAAGGTGTATTATTACAGAGGATAAGAAAATAAATGGCTGCAGAGTCCTCTGCCTTCATTCCCAGAGCTTTTTTATCCAGCCCAAGCACCACTGCACAGGGAGCACGAGCACTCCCACAGCTGCTATGCTGACCTTTCTTCAAATACCTCTCACTTCACAGACGGCCACTGTTTTGCCTTGTTTCTGTTACAGGAGAAGTTCAAGTCAAGATGCACAAGTCTTGATGGAGCCCATGATGGTGATGATTCACCAGAGTGCCTTGAATGAAAGGAAGGCAGAAGTACAATGTCTTTTATCCAGTTATTTCTTCCCAAGGATTTTTGGAAACTGAGTAGCAGCAGGTTAAAGAAAGAGAGAAAATGTCATCATGTAGTGCTGGTGTGAAGCTTTGTTCCATCAATCTCAACTTGAGAACAAGGGGGACAGACTGGAGGAAGAAGGTGTTACTTGCTTGCTAATGTAAAGAAATGGTGAGAAATTACCCAAGAGGAATTGATAAAGCCTACCTTTGGCAAATGATTTTGGCATGTGGGATCCTGTAGAACCTGGCCCTTCAATCTGCCAAAACTTCAAATTAAATTAAACTGTCCAAAGGAGACTTCTGGGGACTGTTTGCATGTGGGACCCTGGAGAGTTTTGTGGCCAGTCAAAAAAATCATTGTTTTCTCTGGGACAATGGCATATGTATGGGCACTGCATCCAGCAGTTGTAGTTTTCATCTTCTACAGTGTCTCCTCAGCTTTCCACTATTGACAGCTGCTAGAAGTAAGGTGGCACATTATGAAGATGTGCATAGACCTATGAGGCTTTTATTTCCCTCTACTTTCCCCAAGTGAAAAAATAAGTCACTGTGCTGAGATGTGATACTTTGTATGGTCCATTGCTGAACAGTGGATGTAGAAACTGCTGCTCCTGAAAACAGGACCACATCATACAACTGCTGTACGTGCAACACCAAGGGCAGTACCAAACCCAGAAACCCTACAGATTTGAAGCACCTGACACATAAACAGTCACCTGGGGCTTTGCTCACTTCTGGATGCTTTTTTAGGCAACCCCCGAGATACTGCAAGTTTCATTGGCGTGGAAGAAATTATGGCAGTAATAGGTTAATGAGAGCTAGCTGGTTAAAAATAAAACCACGTAGTTTGCGCAGGTGCTCTGTCTTAAAACAGGATGTGGGATAAACTGTGAACATCATCAGAAATGGCTCTTTCTTTGGGTGGTGCCAAGAATATAGACTCTTTAGCGACTTGTCTATTTAACCTGTGTGGTTTCCTGAAGACACTGCTTTTCTGCAACTTCTCAGAATAGTGTGCAGGTCATAGGATAGTTTTGTTGATGAACATGGGATCGTCCCCTGTTTAAACTGCGCAGATAATGATCGGGGCTAAAACACACTTACCAAGGCAGAGTTCTCTGCTTGCCACTTCCAGAACTCAGTAGCTTATTTTTCTTGGCAGTGGTGCTGATCTGCAGGTTGGATATATTGCCAGATCCAGTCACATTTTCTCTCTCAGTCAGGGTTTAATATCTTTAGTTTCCTATTTTTTCACTGTGAATTGGGGATCAAACATAATTCCCACTCCTCGCTACTCAGGCACTGCAAGATCTCTAACAAGAGCGCAGTAATAATCTAAAAGAACATCCATGACGACCTTTCTATTCATAGGCTCATTCACTGTGACCAGGAAGGAGCAGTCTCTGAATGGCAGATTATGATTTTGTTTTACTAGTATATTTGGTTTAAAATTATTTAACAGTTGTGCAGCAATCACTGCCATAAAAACGCATCACTGCGATTTTGATGTTCTACAGCAGGGAATGAAGCCAAACATATCAGCTCTGAGCTGTCTACTTTTCTGTCCTTAAATTGAGCTCAGTGGAGCAAAGAAGTCCCTTCTAGGCCATCTGAACCATCGTGCCTCTGACCTGAAAGGAATACTTAATATTAACAGCAACCTTTCTATAGCTTTTACTGACCGCTGGTAGACAAGTGGGTACCAGGGCTGTGAAAGTTCATCCTTCATCCCTTCATGGCCCCCAGCCCCCTTTATATTTTCTCCAGAAGATATAATGAGCATAACTGATACCTCAAACACTTATCAGAATGAATAGTGTGATCTTTTCCCCATTCACGGTGGCTAGACATCTCCATTTCATCACATGCACAGATATATTGTACTATCCCTGTGCTACAGGCTGCCTGTGGAGTGAGTTTCACCACTGCCATTTAAGCTCATAGAAAATACTCACATTGCAGTGTCAGACTTTAAGGAGATAGCTACTAAAGATTGTATTGCTGTTTCTCATCTTTCCCACATTTTACTCTAATCACTAGTGTGAATACACCACCTAGCAAAATATATATTTTTGGTAGCTGGGAATCTCTGGGGTTCTCAGGTGTCAATAGTTTTGTAGTATTGAAGAAGTGGATAATAATGTGGCTTGCAAGATAAGCAATTTTCTGCCCACACATGGAAAGGGTGTGGCACTCAGCAGCTTCTCAGCTATCTATGAAGAAAAAATACGTCTCACTTTTGATCATCACAGCCCTGTAATATTACTCACACTCAAAACCAGGAGTTTGTAAACTACTTGGTAAACAATGCGGTGTTTGTAACCGCCAAGTAGATCCAAGAGAATTGTTTCTTTTGTTGTTTGCCCTCAAGGTAAACAGTATTGCTAATAGCAACACTGTGAAAATTCAATACATTGACAGAACAATTTTCACTGTGAAGTACTTTACGACCTAGAAATTTGGCTGTGGACAGTCTGATATGTCATTACCCAGGTTTCTGCCAGGAGTGTGGGACACGGCTGGTCTGAAGGGAAATGTTTTCATCAGCGACTAATAAGGAGACTTCAGAGCAGCAAATTCCACACGTTGCCCAGCAACTTTCCCAGACAGAAGAAATGCCAGAATTTTCTTGCGAACGGTGTTGAGGTACTTTTAATGATCATAGCTGTGAAGGCCTTGGGCTTCTGTTTCACAGGAGGCATGACACTTTCAAAACAGCCCCCCTCCATGTCCAGATGAGGCCCTGGGTCTGGGGAAGGATGAGATGTATTTTATCACTGACCTTGCTTCCAGCAACACTTACACACCCTCCGCTCCCTGTTGTCACCCAGAAATGACCTCCATCTTCTGAGTTCAAATGTAGTGTGGTGTCTCGAAAGAGTGCAGAAATTCAGGGAAGGGAGTGCATGAAGTTTTCTTAATGTTTGCATGAGGAACTGTTAAAGACTGACTCACAACTCACAGAAATCAATGGAGAGCTCAGTGGGACTGGACTGAACCATAAGCAAGGAGAGACCCTTCGTATCGTTGATTTTTATTGGCTAGCACTCATTTATTTTTAAATGGCAATAGCTCTCAACACTTGACTATTTACACAGCTCTTGTATCAACAAATATTTTCCCCAAAGTGTTGCAGTAATTAACATATAAATAAACCATGTCTTTTCAAAGCTGGTGACATATGTTAGCAAGTGTTTGCCAACACAAAGCTTAGCGCAGCAAATATGGGGAGATTCCATTTCTTCATCTTTTCGGGCAGACTGTTGCTAAGACAGGTCATTAACAAGTTGCAGAACCTCCAGTTGTGATCCATATGGCACGAACTAACAGCTATCAACGGCATCCATCTCACCAGCCTAACCAGTACTTTTGCAAGGATTTTCAGGAATGCAGGTTACAAGGTACAGGAAAGCGATATAGAGATGGATCCACAGCTGATGTAATTTCAATCAAGCGGACTCAGCTCTTGGTATTGATTCTCCCTTTTTCTCCAGTTTTACTTCAGGGGCTTTAGTCCTCAATTTTAACATTGTAACTGTGAAGATCTACATCTGTGTCATGCTGGATTAATGCAGATCATGTCACTGAGTTGAGAGCCAGAGGTGTCCTATATGTAGGACTCTAAATCATTCCTGTAAAGAACTGCTCCAATGTATAAAATATTATAGACTTCAGTCCTTTGCATGTGAAAATATTCAATGAGATAAGCTAATAAAATAGAGTAATAACTTACACTAGATGGATAGATTTCTGCTGTCCCTCTATGGTAACAGACAGGGAAAAGAGTGTTTGATTTGCAGATCTTCCAATGGAGGTGTGGACAACCCTATGGTGGATTTAAATAATTAATTAGTTATTGGTAGATCCTCATATCCTAGTAGTACAATGCCCAACAACTGGAAAACCTCTGGAATAGCAGTTGCAAGGACACTTCCCTGAAATAAAAGTCCTTGTATTTTTGCTCTGTTGGCCTGACAGAAACCCAACTCAGATCAATGGAAAGGAGTCAGAAGGTTTCACGAGAGCAGAGAGAGTGTTGGGCAACATGACCGCAAGACCACTGCACAAGAAGCCTTTGCTCTCAGTATGTTTTTCCCAGCATCCCTCCCAAGCTGATGAGTACTCTGCATCCACCGGTGGCCCCCCCCGCCTAACCCCATATCACAAACTTCCAACAGTTAAATCCTCAACATTTTACACTTTTTTTTTATTAAAAGAAGAACCAACCTTAATTCAGATATGAGCTATAGCTAATTTATTCACCTTATTCTAAACAGAATTACAACCACACTACCTGCTGTGGTCCACATCTAGATTAGCTTTAAAAAAGCCAGGTCTGATATCAGTGCACGGGAAAGCTGAGCTAGGTCTTCTTGTACCAACCATACACAGTCTCAGACATCTAAAATCCTGAAGAGCTCATGTGGGAATGAGAATTGCTGGTCCAGTTTCCTTACAGCCTTTCACCTTGTGTGACTGCTTCAGTCAGTGCTGTGTCTTGACAGAACCCACCATCCTGATCTGTGATGGCCACTTGCAAAAACAACAGCTAAATGTACCAGATTATCAGACCCTGAAATAAGAATAAGGAACCAAAAGTAAACTGTAGATAGAAATATGGTGCTGACACCATAAAACCCTGCCTGATCACTTATTTGCCCGAGGCATCATGGACACATATACTTTTGTCAGTATAACACTTAAGATACCCATAGATGCTACCATCTTGCTCTGGGTTGGTACTCTATTGCAAGTTTAGGCTTTGCCTGGATTCAGGGACTAAGTATTAATGGGGCCCCTGATGAGGCAGGACTGCTCAGACATACTGAGATCCTGGTGTTTAGCCCAAAACATGAACTTTGATTTTAGAACTACCTGTTTAAAAACAAAGACCCAGAAATAATAGTAGAAAGCATCTTTTATGCTTTTGCAGTTAAAAGCCCTTTAAGGAAAGGGAAAGAATTCAGTCCTGTTTATGAATTGTGTCTAATGTCTCTTCATACAGAGCATTTGAGTTGTTTTGGTAACACAGACCAGAATCCACCATTTTTGCCCAACAAGGAATGCACTTATTTCTTGGTTACAGGGACAGCCTCTCTCATTCCCACTTTGCCTCTGGCCCTTTGAATCTTGTGGGTTTTTTCTGCACACTGGTACTGCTGCAAGGATGGTGAGTAGGAATATCCTGGTGCTTAGGACCTGACCCCGAAAATGTCAGGCTGAAGAGAGATTAATCCAAATCTCCCTGTGTCTGATTACTGAACAATGTAAAAGGCAGCTATGCCCCCCCAACACGTAGCAGCTGCTTTTTAAAAGGGGAAAGTGAATCATTTCCTTGGTACTCAGCCTGATAACTTTGGAGTACATGTTTAGGAAACAGCTTTGGACTGTGAATCACAAAATATTGGAGGTGGAAAGTCTGAGCTGCAGAGGTAACATTTCAGAGTTGTGTCTCAAGTGTGTCCTATAGAAAGAGCTCATTTAGGTGCTCCTCTGCACCGTGCCGTGATTTCTGCCTTTACAAACACAGATCCCCCAAACTGCTGCACGCAGGATGCAGACTGGTACCATCTGAGGACCTCCTGGTCGTTTTAAAAGTGAAACCTTAAGGTCAGTACCAGGCACTATAGAGGATATACATCAGTTTAGGATTCAGAAAAATGGACTCAGAGGAGCATTGTGACACAGCCAACTGCAAGGAGAAATGTGTTACTGACTGACAGACTTGTCACGCAGCCAGGTATAACAAGGTTCTAGCTCCATGTGGAAGTAATGTTTTGTGAATGTTTATTTACTTTCCATTACTCTCAATTTTGATATTCTAGGGAATATTTTGGATGACAAAATGCTTTAGAGAACCATCTTCTCTGAATAATAGAATGGATTCAATTGACAGAACAAATAAACTTGAATACTGAGAGCGAAAGAAAACATAAATAGGCAAGACAGAAAAGTGGTGGGAGGCAGAACAGAGAGACAAGGGAGGGAAATTGCATGCCAAGGTCACAGAGCAAGACAGTAGCTAAGCCAGAAATAGAATTCAATGCAATAACAGCAAAGGACTGGCTTGCTTAGGCATTTTTTTAAGGTTTAACAAGTTACATCCTGTTTATTAAGCTTAAACAGATTTTTTTTTATTTGTTCAGCTGACTGCAATAGCAAGTAAATATGACTCCGGTTTCTCTTCAGATCCTAAATGTTGCTCTGTCCCAGCTTATTCTAAATTATCCAGTGGGAGCAATGCTTTTGCAGTCAGAAAGCAGCCAGCAAGAAGTCCCATTCTGCTGCCTCTGAGCCAGCAAAAATCCCCTAGCTGCATGTATAGATCCACTGGCTTCAGTGCATGCAGCTTGCTCCACATGCTTGCTTGTGGGAGACGGGGCCATCGCACCTTCCCAAACTAAGTGGGCAAAACTTGTGAGACTTTAGGCTGGGAGCTGGAGCTGCTCCAGCCCGTGTTGATCCAACTCCCTCGGAAAGCCTGAGCATGAGTCAGGGCTCCAGGAGCACTCTGAAGGGCCCTGATCTAGGATGCTGCAAGCCTACCTGCCCCAAGGCAGCGACGCTGGAGCCTGATGAGAAAGCAAAAGACAAAATAGCAATTAGCTCAAATATAGTTTATTTCAAACCTCTTGTTTTCAGATGGTCTTTGTAATACTGTGATCCATCAGCCAGGTATCTCTTCCACTTGAGGAGGGAACCAGAGAAAAAGGAGGAAGCTGCATGTGAGGATACTACTGCTGAAGAGGAAAATGGAGCTCCTAAAGCCTATTTCTTCAAAGAACAGGATTAAATCTGCCTTTGAGAAAGTTGTGTCTTACTCTTTTAAAAAAAATCAGTACTTGAAAAAGTAAATAGGCAAAAACTGGTCAGCAATCTTCACTGAAGCTTTTAAAATTATTTATTAGGTACAACAGATGGAGTGAGACCAAGATCTATCCAGTTAATTTCTTCCGTTATAAAATATGAAGATATGTGACTCAGTTTACTGTGCTCACCAGTGGAATTTGATTGTTCTTGTAGTAGCTGGTTTGGGTTCATGCTTTGCCTGATACTACCTGCTGGCTTCACAGGTTCAGCTTTGCCTGCATTGCTTTGGGTGTTGCCTTTCTTTTTAGTAGCTTCAACTGAAACAATAAATCCAAACATCCATAAATCATGGGGATATTTGGATTTAGATCTGAACTTGATACCACAAAGGCATCTGTTGAAGATGGGCATGCAGACTAGCTTTCCTTCATCTAAAAAATCCTTGTAGTTTTGTGAGTATTGTGAAACCAAGGTCTCAAAGAACAATTTTTTATGTTGTTTCAGTGGAACATAGAGGTTTTTCAGTATATGTGACAAATATCATCTTGCTTCCATTTAATTGCTGAACCATGAATTTTGTGGGTCTAATTTCACATACTCCCACATTAGAAAATATACTGTATAATCTCTCTTCATCTCAGCTTCTCCATCAATCAACTGGGAATAATAGCAGCTGATTTAGGAGTACTGTGGACTTTAATTAATGTGTGTACAGCATGTCAAGATCCCTGAAGAATAAGATGCTTTAGAACATCAAAGAATAAACAATGACATTCTTTGTCTTATGTCCTGGAGTCAAGATACTTTAACATTAAGCTTCAGACCTATAAGGGATACAGAGGGAATCCCTTTGCAGCACTACATAAAATCAAAATATGCCTCTGCCAACAAAGCAATATAAAAGAAATTCACAAGCACATATTTCCTATATTCTCAGTCTGAGAAAAGATTTCTGCATGTTTTCCCACTCCCTGTCCTATCTCAAATCCTACTGTTGCTGAAATGTTTAGCTCTGGACTACAACAGAGTGATCCTCATTAGCTCCTTAATGCCAAGGAGTGGTGTCTGAGGTTCTCACACTAACATCACCAGCACAGGCAATACCCATTTGATAAATCTCAGCTGTTCTCTGAGTGACCCAAAGGCCTGCCCATAGTCCTTATATATACAGAATATATCCTTGTAGCAGAGCCAGTGCAACCAGCTTTGGAGCTGAACGGTCACACTGCAGTACCCTCCCAAATTACAGGGCAGTCACTAGTGTTGACCTCCATTTTCACCCTTCTGGTCCTCCGTACTGCAGTGGCCTCTTTCCTAGTGAAGAAAAGTTTGGCTTCTGACCCTGTTGAAGCTCTTCCCTACTGAAAGACAATAAACACTTCTGATTCTTGTACCCTTTGTACTTACTGCAAAGTGGGAGAGTTACCCGCTTGAAATGACAGGTAATCTAAAATCACTACTTCCTCCTTCCACCCACCCATATCCAACTCCTTAAACAGAAGTGTAAGACAAAACGTCATTTAACTCAGGAGAGCATTTTTTCTTTGAGAAATGGGAAGCAGGCAGAAAGCCCAAGTGAGAACCCTTATTAATTCTACAATTAAAGTAAGCCCATAGATGAAGTATCATACATACACAGAAACAACAATGGAGTGTGTATATGTAGTTACTGCTGCGTCCATAGACACAAAGTGCCAGAGTATTCAAGAGTTGTGTATTTTTCACATTCAAATTCTCAATTATAAGCAGTTTTTATCATGCAGTTGATCCTACTGCTAGAGGATCTGCACTTTCTGAGCCTGTGCAGCTCAGAAATGCCGGATATGCTCTGTCCAGAAAACCTAGAAGGGGAAATGAATAAATGAATCTGCAGTCCAGTTTCAAGGGGGGGAGGGGGGGCTTCTTGGGGGGCTATCTGCTGTTGATAGCTGAGATAATGGTTCATTAAGTAGTAACGATGTTTGTTTTCCTTGTGAAAGAGCATAGTGGAAATAGACTTAATGCCCTGAAAGAATCAAAATTAATTTCTAAATATTTTAGGGCCAATTTCTAAGGATCTTTTAAGTTGAGTTAAGTTAAGTTCATTCAGGGGCCAAAGACACAGAACCTCAAAATTTTTCCTTGCATCTCCATCATTTGTGAACACCATATCATGACAAGTATTGTTCCTTATTCATAAACAAAAACAAAGCTTCCAAATCCTATGAATATTGACTAAGATGCCTTATAATTTTAATTTCTTTAGGGCCAATTTCTAAGGATCTTTTAAGTTGAGTTAAGTTAAGTTCATTGTTCATTCAAAGACACAGAACCTCAAAATTTTTCCTTGCATCTCCATCATTTGTGAACACCATATTATGACAAGTATTGTTCCTTATTAATCAACATAGAAGGGGAAATGAATAAATGAATCTGCAGTCCAGTTTCAAGGGGGGGAGGGGGGGCTTCTTGGGGGGCTATCTGCTGTTGATAGCTGAGATAATGGTTCATTAAGTAGTAACGATGTTTGTTTTCCTTGTGAAAGAGCATAGTGGAAATAGACTTAATGCCCTGAAAGAATCCAATTTAATTTCTAAATATTTTAGGGCCAATTTCTAAGGATCTTTTAAGTTGAGTTAAGTTAAGTTCATTCAGGGGCCAAAGACACAGAACCTCAAAATTTTTCCTTGCATCTCCATCATTTGTGGACACCATATCATGACAAGTATTGTTCCTTATTCATAAACAAAGCTACATTTTCCAAATCCTATGAATATTGACTAAGATGCCTTATAATTTTCAAGGCTTCCAGAACTTAATTCAGTCCCTTTTACAACTTCCCAAATGCTTAAGACAAATCATATGTTTTATGATCACTAAAAGTGTCATTACCCTTTGAGGTCTATAGCTGAAACAGCAAGTTTCTGATTTTTTTTTTTTTTAACAGGCTTAGGCTTTCCAGTGATACCTCTCCCTAGTTTAGTCTTCCCATTTTTCTGCCTCCTGTATTCAGTGGCTGCAGAGGCAGGGAAAGGCAGCCACAAAGCCAAAGAGAATGCTGAAGGTCACACAGGATTAGCACAGTGCATTTTTGAGTCTGCGGGCTAGACTCTGGCTGGTGCAAATCAGCGAAGCTTGACTAGCCAAGGATATGCAGTTAGAGTTTGGAGGGCAGCAAAAGTCTCCAAACAGTGTACAAAAATACAACTGACACCTGCATGAAGGTGTTCTTCAAGGGAATAAATCTTGCTTGTCTGGGGCTGGAATTTCTGAAGAGGGAGGGAACTGCTTACAGGAGTGAAGACGTTGCACTGGGTGGTTCAGTCACTCACAGGAGATAAAGAAATGCGGAATATCAAACAGCAGGTTGAGTTTTCCAATTTTTCACTCAAAGGAGGGATTATAAGGCTTTACCTTTCCCTTCCCTCCCTCTTTTCTCTATACCATTGGCTCTTTCCATTCCCAAACCTTAAAGTGAGTCATCGCTTTTCCCCTGCCTAGGTTGCTGCAGTGAGACAGGGATGTACTTCTTCCCCACCCCTAAACTGTCTTTCTTATGGTCCCCATCAGATGTTCCTTGATTTCAGTGGAGCATATGAAAACATTAGAAGGAGAGGATGGTTTTTCTCATTTTCTTGTCTAAAACAATCTGGAGAGTGCTGATTTCTGACACTGGGATTGCAACTAGCTGTTATCTGCACTCTGGTTGTGCCTCAGCGGTGCAAAAATTAGTCTCCTGGTGACTATAGGAAAGGTCAAGGACAGAGCTTGACCTTGTGGTGGAGATGGAGGTTGCTGGAGCCTGAAGGGGCCTGAGAAGGGTTTGTGGATTAAAACACTAGTCAGATGTCATGACTGAGGGGAAGAAGGAAGGAGCAACACTCTTGGCCAGGCCATCACACACAAGTGACGACAAAAATAAGTCTAGATTACTCTGTGGCTCTTACTAACTTTTGTCCATATTGTTCTCCAAAACCTCTGAATGCTTCCAATAAGTAATAGAAGGAGCACTTGAAGATACATCCATTGCAGGTAATTCTCTGTGCTGTTGTTTGCTGTAGAAAAGGTTGTCTCATATTTGAGCTATTTTTTTGAATGTGAAGCTGAGGGACCATCTCATATTCAAGCTTCACGGAAGAACTTTTAGGACAAGTGAATAAAATAGAAGGAACCAGACTCCGAGTCTGGACAGCATTCGTTCATTCAGGAGGTCTCAGGAATTCAGATGTGAAATTGCTGAGCTGCTAGCTGTAGTGTGTTTCCTTTTGCATGAATAAGCTTTGGTGTCAAAGTTATGAAAGATGGGAAATGTGACAGTCACCTTTAAAAAGGGTTCAGGGATAAATTTCCCATGATTCACAGGCAAATCAGTAGAAACTACAAGAGGAGCTGAATTAGTAGATGTGGGTAGAACAGAGCTGTCAAGCATAGGGAAAAAGATGCTCCAGTTAAAATAATGAAGTTTGAATTCAGAAAACCTTTTCATGAAGCCCTTCATTACAGTCTTAAAAAAAGTCAATTGTCACAGGACAACGGAACAAATCATCCTCACATGATGACTTTGAATCGTCTTAAAAAGCGAAAAATAAAAGTTAGTATAAATGTTAAATTTATACAACTGGAGGAAGTTTACAGTGGAAATCCATGGAGATCTATGCTCTTAAAACATATAAAGGGCTGTAGAAAAAGCAGGTGAAGAGCCGTGTGGCAAAGCCTGCAAATGATACAAACTTTTCCAGCTTAATGAAATCTACAAGTAACTGGGAAGTTACAGGAAGATCTCATAAGACTGAATGACTGGGAAATAAAATGGCAGTTCCGACACATGTGCCAAACAGTATGGATAGAAATTATATCTGCATGGTGCTGGATTCTACCTTAGCTTTTCTCACTCATGGTAAAGATCTGGGAACTGCTGAGTGCAAATCCCAGTAAAGCATCCCTCCAGTGCTCAAGGGCAGTGAAAATTCAAGCAGAGAGGTACCAAAAGGATAAAGGCAAAACATAAAACATCTATGTGCTCTATACAAATTCACAAGATACAAATTGATGAAAAGCCTTTGATCCTAGTGTTTAGTTCTGATGACCCCATTCTTTTATTTTGTGAACAATGTGAACAATGGGTTATTAAGGTAAATGGACTTTTGTTTTGACCCTGAGGGGTGGCTCTTGTGTTAAGCA
This sequence comes from Aptenodytes forsteri, assembly GCF_000699145.1. Classification (NCBI taxonomy): domain Eukaryota; kingdom Metazoa; phylum Chordata; class Aves; order Sphenisciformes; family Spheniscidae; genus Aptenodytes; species Aptenodytes forsteri. The sequence goes on from NW_008794640.1 coordinate 829,519, forward strand.
ACATGACTAACAGCTGTTACACATTTGTTCGAAGTCCATACCCCAAGAAAAATTACAGTTAAAAATAAGACAACAATTGGATATTAACAGGCAGGCATGATGACATAAGTTTTGCAGAATGAGTGATTTTTGAGTATCCCAAGTAACCTGGTGTTCAAAGGATAGGTTTTTCCCTGGTATTGTAAATTAGACTCCCTGTCAGGTCCCTCAGGCTGGACAAGCACAGACACTGATTATTTCTGAGCGTTTCAGTCACTAGATACATTATTACTGATGATACAACCTTTAAAATTGTTTTCCAGATCCCTTAATTTTAGGATATTCTCTTTTCTTCCCTATTGCTGAAAGACATTTCTAATCAATATCCAGGTCTGTTGAATTTTTTTTCCCCTCCTATGCTGATTTACTGGCAGCATTTAGAAAATGCAGCTCTGGTCCTCCAATGATTTACAAGTATACTGGCCATCCTTACCCCAACCATTTCAAAAGCAGCTCACTGGCATTCCTAAGAATGTAAGTAATTTAGTCTCCATTTTATAATAAGGTAAGGATGGTCCCAGGCTCAGAGTCAACACGTTCTTGAAGGGAAGCTGGAGCTCAAGCCTGCCTGGGCACACGCGGAGAAGCAATGCACTGCTGGACCACAGCTGTATGGGTGGGAAAATCAGGAGCGATGAGGAGCACGGCATGGTTATGTGGACTTTGGAGGTCTCCTCTCTTCACTGTGGGGTGGACACACAACCCCATACAGACTGAGCTCTGCCCTTTCTTAGACCTCTTCCCCCTCTCCCACACAAAGGCACCTGGATATGGTGGAATAATCAGTCTTCATGGCTGAGGGCTGTGAGAGATGTGATGAAGCCATGCACAGCACAGAGTGCAGCCCACATCTCCAGGGTTTAAGTGACATGAAGGACAAATGACAGCAGAGGCAGTGCATACGCAGGGCAACAGACACACATCAGAGGCAGGGGATGCTCACAGGCACAGACCTGTTCGCATTATCGTGGCTGCTGAACTCTCAGGGATGCTCTGATCACCTTTGGCCAGCACAAGTGTAGACTCCTCAGAGGAGTCTGCAGGTTGCTTCCGTCAGGTCAGCATGTGTGGGTGGACGGTGAGCTGAGCCTCTGGGAATCTCCCTTCTTGTTTGTCTCCAAGGGAAGAATGGCCATTGAATGCCTGTTTCATGGGAGGCAGATTAAACTCATAAAGATCTGCCCTCACTTTTTAAAGAATAAAATACTGCCACTGTTATGGTGAGAAGAGCAGAGACAGTTTGGCTTTTGTTTTTACACAGAGTGCGAACAGCAATTCTGCTGTGCAGAGCGCTCAGCTCATCGCATCTTCCACCAAACACATTTCCCCTGGGGCTCATCGGCATGGCGTCAGCTCCATGCCTCCCTGACTGATGCTTAAGACTCCCTGGCACTGTCTGGAGTGCTCTAGCTGAAAGGGCAGTTCCTCTTGGCTATAGCGATCGTATCAGCCCCAGCCCCCTCACCTCTGGAGCTGAAATTATCTTATAAAAATGCCACTGCAGCAGCTACGCACAGACAGCTCTGCCCCTCCCTTGTCAGTCATATCTATCTGCAGTCTGCCTCTACATTTTTCATCTCCCTTGCAAGTTGGGGGAAAAGAAATAATACATAGCTCAGCTGTTTCTGTCTGTAGGCATTTAAGCTGGTAAGGCTCAGCTGTATAAATCTTCCCAGCTGTGAGAACCTCAGTGCTTTTATTCCCATGATAAAGCCTTTGGCTCTAAATGTGTTTCAGGGATATTCAAAGTGGAAATCTTTCTCTCCATCTGGGGAATTGCTGGGTGTCGACTGACAAGGAAATGGGAGGTCAGTAGCATTAAAAGAGAAAAAAAAAAAAAGAACCCTGGGTTATAGAATTAACTTTACACTAAACCTCGGTGTGTGTTTTAGGAAGAGAGGAGTGGAGGGGAGGCATGGGGGATGGGAGGTTTCACTTGCGCAGAGCCTTTCATTGGAAAACTAATGCAGCTGTCCCCAAGGCACTGTGCTGCTAAGATCTGGCATTTTCCTGCTTTAATGGAAAAGGAAGACCGATACTTTCCCTTACAGTAACCTTTGCTGATTAATCAGTGTAGTGACATTGAAGTCAGTTCCACTGGGAAATAATAGCTGTCGCTCTCAGACACAATATGGAAATAAGATGCCATGGTGACAGCAACTGTTTTGAAGGGCTGGCAAGGAAATCCAGATCAAAGATCAATGTCTGGCAGGCAAAGTGTTCACTTAAAGTCAAGGAGAGAAGTGTTCAGGCATAGAGGTTTCTCCTAAAACTGACAGAATTTGGACAACAGATGGACAACATTTAATAAAAATCTGGTTACAAGGATATTTTCATGCTGCAGGTTGGCTTAAAACCCAGGGCTCAGACTTGCAGCTGAATATGAGTGTCTCCAGATCTGAAGGGTATTTCAAAGGTCAGCTGCTTAGACAGGTGAGGCAGCATCCTTGCTATGGTGTTAGGATTTGGCTTTCATTCTGGGTTCTGCTGAGGACTTCCTGTTGGTGACCTTGGACATGATCACAGATACTTTTTCTGCCTCAATTTCTCACCTGTAAAAAGAGCAATGAGCCCTTTCCTATCTCCAAGGGTGTTGTAATGATATCAAAATGTCCAGTGCTCGGACACTAAGGCAATGAGCTGAGATGAGCTTGAGATGTTTTTGTTGTTCAGACTCAGTTCATTAAAGAAAGATGTCCCATTGTATATAACTCTCAATTTTTTTAATGAATCCCAAATGAACTCTATTTGTGGAGCCAATATATAGCAGTTTATACCTGAAAGCAATTGTGGTCCATCCAACTAAGTTTTATTCTTGGGTCCCTGGAAACAGAGTTGGATTTTCTACTTCTTCATCACCATCGATTCAACAGATTGAATATCCTGGTGCAATCCATGTCCTCAGCAGACAGGGCTTAAACTGCATGTGAAAGGTAAAGGGAGTTCCTTTTTCAGAGATAAAAAGTGCACAACAATAATAGCCTACTGACAAATTTGATCTTAAACATGTAACAGAGAGTTTCCCAAGCTTATAATATTCCAAAGGGCTGGTTTTTTTTAAATAATAATAATAAAAAAATCTTTCACCTTTCCCTAAGAGTGATATATTGTCTGCATTAAAAATACCTTAATGATATTTCTCATCTGGGAATAAATACAAGGATTTGAATAATACACAGAGCTATCAACAAAGCAGAAGCAAATACAGCACCTACCATTTCCCCTGACTCCCATATTTCTAGGAGGTAAATGAAAGCAAACCAAAGCAAATCACTGTGATCATGAAAACATATGGCACCAGAAGCAAGGAGCTGTACCACATGGTTTACATGGGAAACAGATTCTGATTTCCATCAGCATAATGAGAATTTGTTCCCATGTTGTTCTGATAATGCAGGCCTCAGCCAGAAAGATAAATATGCTGGTATCTGGGGATAAATTCAATTATTTTACATTTCCACTGAACGAACTTACATAATTTAGGAATGCGACTTCTTGCCTGATCATGAGCAGGACTTGGATGGCCCATTGCTGCCTACAGTAAATGACTGTAGATAAGCAAGAGCTCTCAGGAACCAGCTGAAAGAAGGCAAACCAAGGGCAACGTCTTAGAACCAGCCAACAGTGTAGTCAGATGGGTTGTGGACAATAAAAGCCTGCATTAGGACCCCTGGTACTGACAAGCCCTCAGCTGCACAGGTACAAAGAAGGACGAACTGGGAAGAGGGATGAATTTGTCTGGGTAGGAAATGCTAATTGATACCTTGAGTCAGAGTCTACGCTTCACCACTGATGTCTCATTTCTAAGACACTTAGAAAGAAAGATATGTCTCATGAACTGGTGGGGTGTCCTCTTACAATGTTGCTTTCATGTTACATGTAGTGTGTGGACCATAAGACTTGGTGCAAAATCCAGCCAGGAAGATCAGCCGGGAACCCTGAGGAGGGAATTTTTCTCACTGCAGGGAAGGCCTGAGAGTCCAGTATAGACAAGACTATTTCCCTCCCTCTGAAAGGAAAAATCAAAAAAATTATATAATTCAGCAGTAGGACTTGAAAAGCTGTTGGGTCTAATCCACGAGTTACTTCTATAAGGGACAAATCACTCCACTTCTCAGTGCTACCTACCCAGCCCTTTGCCTGCCTTGCTCTTTAGGACTCCATGGCCCAAATCCTCAAAGTTATTAGTGCACACCACACCTATTGACGTGATTTGTGGAAATTGATTTCAGTGGGAAATGGCAGTTAAATTCTTCTGGTGATGGAAGCCAGGCACTTTGAGACAAAATGTGGTAGTATAAAGAGTATCTACCACAATGAGGCTTTGCTGAGGGTTAATGTAACATTGAAGGATAATCTTTTCACTATATTTCTAATGGATGGTCTGTTTCACTCAACAATTCCAGTAGCCCATCCTATGTCCACCTCCTCATTTCCTCACCTGTTATGTCAGATGAATGATGACCATCAATCACTATGCATCATGTGCCAATGCATGTTTTTGCCAGCTCTGAGAAAGCTGTGCATTAAAACTGGCAGAAAGTGAATTAATGACCTACCAGGCACAAATCACAACTGCAGCATTTCAGAAGTGTTATAGAAAAAACTAATTAAACCGACTACCACGCATCCAGGACAAGAAACTGGGAAATGTGCCAAAACAGTTCCCAAAATAGCTCCTTTTGAAAATGCAACCTTTTTTTCTTTTTTTTTTTCTTTTTTTTTGGTCTTTTTTCTTGGTTAGTAGTCAACTTCACCTTTATAATCATTCTAATTGTTATTACTGTCCAACATTATACTTCCCTTACTTCCCTCCCCTTTGCAGCTACCCTGACACTCATTCCAGCATAGAGCATCCAGGCAGGACCTTTCCTTCAACTACCACAACAAATCCTGCAATTTAGGGTTATTGTCTTGTGCACAGAACCATTATTCCCCATTGAAATCTAGCACATCTCACAGAAGAGCAGAATACATCTGATCCTATTAAAGAGCCACCCCTCTACCAGCACTTGGGCTGGCTGGACCTCAGCTTTGTCACAGTACGGCCATCCTTACGGTTTTTTTAGAGAAATAGGCAGCAAGATAGAGTGTTGTCAGAAACAAAGAAAAAGAACATGAAAGAGTAAAAATAAGTCCAGTGAAAACTGACCGGAGAGAGATGACACACAAAAGCGATTGCCAAGAGGAAGGACCCTCCTCTAGCTCAAGTGCCAGTGTTAGACAGAAGATTCATGTGCAGCGCCTGTCTCTGCCCCAGATTTCCTTTATGGGACACTGGAAGACTTGCACTTTCTGTATGTCAATCCACCATCTAGAAAATTAAGTTTTTCTTTTCAGTTAGGCCTACAGCTCTTCAGGACAGGAAATCTCTCATTATCCATGTGTGCAATATCAATCTCTATAGGTTCTTTAGGAATATAAATTGTACAATGTCCCTTTGTGGCTACACTATTTCTTTATTGGTGCTCTAAAACTCAAGCACCATGAAAAGAAAAGTCTTTGGTGTGCACCAGATAAACAGATGCATAAACCCCTTTAAATATGCTTTTGGTTAATTACAATCCACAGCTGGAGTGTTGTTATGCAGTGAATGGGAAATTCAGGAGTTATTCCTATATCCCCGCTGTCAGAGTGTACCTCATTTCCAAGCTCATGTAGTTAGGAATTCCTTCTCTAAAAACACTAGTCCTCAAATGTGTTTATTTGCTAGCCTCTGAGATTAATATGAACTAGTAATAAGCTGCATCCCTTTATCTTCAACAACTTTATGTTGATTTATGCAAAATAAACCCTACAGAGAGGGAGAGTTATAAAACGGATGTTACACCCTAATCAAGATTCCTATTTGCAGAAGACAAATCTTGAGGAACAGAGCTGTCTAAACAATCTGGGAGCTGGATGCATCATTTTGGCTTCATAGAATCATAGAATCATAGAATAGCCACCCCCCCCCGTGCGCAGGGACATCTTCAACTAGATCAGGTTGCTCAGAGCCCCCTCCAACCTCACCTCTCTGCAACCTGTGCCAGTGTTTCACCACCCTCAGCGTAAAAAAATTCTTCCTTATCTCTAGTCTCTATCTACCCCCCTTTAGGTTAAAGCCATTCCCCCTTGTCCTGTCACAACAG
>NW_008794640.1:837062-843173 GCF_000699145.1 Aptenodytes forsteri
GTAGTTCCCCGGGTCTTCCTTTTTTCCCTTTTGAAAAATGGGGGTTATGTTTCCCTTTTTCCAGTCAGTGGGAACTTCACCGGACTGCCACGACTTCTCAAATACGATGGAGAGAGGCTTAGCAACTTCATCCGCCAGTTCCTTCAGGACCCACGGATGGATCTCATCAGGTCCCATGGACTTGTGCACCTTCAGGTGCCTCAGATGGTCTCGAACCTGATGTTCTTCCACAGTGGGCGGCTCTTCATTCTCCCAGTCCCTGCCTTTGCCTTCTGCTGCTTGCGCGGTGAGGCTCAAGCACTTGCCGGTGAAGACTTTGGGAAGATAGAAGCCACCTTAAAACCAAACAAATGAAAGAAAACTAAAGTGGATTTTCACTGTTTTGTACATCTTCAAATGCAATACCTAGTTCTCAAGCCTTAGATTTAAAAGCAATAAAGTACATTTGTTTTTACCATCAAGTTTGACCAGTGTTAAAATGTATTTCAGGAGGGCTGACAGCCCCATACTTCTGTTCCCCAGGAACTGATGATCCTGAAACAGGGGAGCATCTTCATTCATGTAAATAATTGTCATGACTGCACAGTGCCGAGTCCCCCATGCAGGATGAGAAGTTCCCCAAGTATCATCAAGCCCTTCTCTGCTAAGCTGGAAGGGCCAACTTGGAAGTGAGCAGCAGAGAGATTTTGATTACAGAGATAAATTTTCCAATGACAATTTTTAACCAGGTTTACCAGGAGGCAACTGGATCCCAGAGACTGTGACACCAGCTACTTCATCCTTCTGTTTCTTCGTAGTCGGTACTGGCTAAAGCAGTACCTGGGTTCCCTAATCCCTCCTTGTGGGCAGCTGCTGTGTAGCTCATGCTAGCAAATTTGGGGATCCTTTTACTTGGTGAAAGTTTCTTTATTTAGCACCCATAAGAGATACAGCTGTCTTTTTCTTGAATAAATCTGTATTAGCCCTTTTATTTTTTATGGAAAAACACCAGTTTCAATCTGAAACTCTGCCCACATCAGGATGCACGTCCAGCCTGACAATTTAGGTTAGACTCTGATGACATTGTTCAGTTCTCAGATAAAACTTTCAGACACAACTAAGTGACTTAGTACCCCGCTTCTTAGTCATAATTTCAGCATTTAGGAATTCCACTCAGTGGAAGTCTCAGACAGCCATGAGCCTAGACAACCATTGGGAAATCATTCGATTTAGGTCTCAGGGTCACTTAGGCACTTTTGAAGATGCTCTCCTTATTTTTTTAATGGAATGAGGTCCTGAGAATATGCTGAGAGAGGACTGAAGAGGACTCAGTCCATATATCTGTGGTCTATGCTAAGTATTGTACTTTTGGGTCTTTTTCTCAAAAAAAAATTAAATTTGTTAGACCGAGGTACATTCACCAACCTCAAAAAAGTTTGCGTATGGGTGAAGAGCACCAGCAGTTGTGAGTATAAAATTCCTAATCCTCTATGCAATAGATTCAGGGCATAGTGAACTAAATGCCATTTCTCCAGGCTTTAAACATATATGCACTTAAATCAGCCTTCTGGGATGTAGGACTGTCTGTGCTGGAAGTTCACCTGAAGTTTAAAGCACTAAAATAGCATTTCAGACACAGCAGAAGTCATCTGATTTTATAGAAATTGTGACCATAGGATTAACTATTGCTCACCCATGTTTCCAGCAGCACAGTATCCTCCTCTCTTTGGCAGAGAGGGGAGTGTTGTCAGGGCCGAGGAGTGCTCAAAACTGCATGGTCAAGCCAGCAGTGAACTTGAGCTCTGTCCTTTTGCATCCTATAGATCTAATTTTCAGCATTAAAGAACACCTGCATCAGCAGTTGGGATCAGTAGAAGGCAGAGATGAAAATGTACGCCTAGTATACATCAATTGCCTGCGTCTTTAGAGAGCTGGCATATACTTGCACAGACTCTTACCACCTAAGTTGACCCTTATTTCCTGATCCTGTCCTCCTCATATGAACTGGCTGGGATGGCAATGGGGGAAACCTCCATGAAGTACAGACCACCAGGAAGACACTGGGCTGTTGCTGACTGTGAGCTGCTAATAGCTCATGCCTAGGAGTTGATAATTACTACGGCATGCCTGATTGCTTTAATTTTTTGCTCTATTCCTGGATCGGCCCAAAATCCACAGAGTTGCAAAGTGGTTTATAGGTCGGGTCCGTTCCTCTCTTGGATGTATGTTGCTTGATGCATGTAGTTACTTTCTAACTGACCAATCTTGTCAACAAGAAGTTAGCAAGTATTTACCCTCTTATTTCTCTGGATGTGTAAAGTGAATCATAGACATTAAGTGACTGGTCTCAGGTACTTAGAGCTACCTCACGTTAGTCTTAGACTGTGGCTAAACCACCAAATTCTGACTGTAGGACACAGGATTCAACCTCACAGCTCCAACTGTCATGTCTAACACAAATATGCACCACAAGGGATAAAGACAAAATTAAAACAAATTCTAGTCCTAGTACTGTGAAATCAGATTAGTGCAGAAAGGGCAACTCTGAGCTAATATTTGATAGTGGTGATGATCACATTTAACCCTGTTAGTCATTCCTGATTTGCTTAGCATGTGCATCATGCTGGACAAAAAATATTCAAAGAGATGCAATCAATATGTTTCTTTTAACACTGGGTGTGCCCTTGGTTCTTTCAGTTCATAATGACCTAAAATACTAAAAACATCCAGTTTTGATCCAAGTTTTTATTCTGCTTTACAGAGATAAGCAGAATGGAGAACTCCTGATTCCAGCACTAAGGGAAGCAGGAGTTACAGTCATCCTGCCGAAATAATAAATATTATTTTGTGTATCACAGTGTATCCAGTGGCACCATTAATAGCTTATTGATCCTTTGTACCTAAAAGGTTGCAGCAGGGTAGTTTGCCAGCATCAGTTAAGCAGAACAATAGTTGTGATTGGGAAAATACTGAACACTTTCCATGCTGATGTTGTGCCTTGTCACAGCTCTTTTTCAGTTGGGTTACTGTGCTCTGACCTGTCATGAAACACCTGTTCTTCAAGCAGTTTCTTCGCATGTTTTCTCTTTTAGTCTCTTTTTCTCTCTCTTTCTTCTCAGTGAAAACATAGCTCTGACAGTGACTTTGGAAAGCCTCACAGCTGTTTTTCTTATTCTGAAGTAAAGCCACCCCACCAGCTCACAAAGGAACCCACTTAGCTTTTCTTTACGACACTGCCATTGTGTGGGTCTGTAAAACACCCTGCTTCTCAAAGTTTGCACAGCAAGCAGCTGTTGTGTTATTTTATTTGGCTTTTTGTAATTTTGGTTTTGGGTAAAACTGAATTTTTTCTCTTGGACAATGCGGCAGGGGGAGAAAGGGAGCAAAATGTAAGAAAGAGAAAAGCCTGATGGTCAGTAAATAATGAAAAACATCATTGCTACCAGTGATGCAGCTGAAAAGACGTCATGAATCAATGAGTCAGCTGGACAAAGACATGTTGAGAGCTAGGAGTCAGGGAAACACGTAGACAATTGGCAAATCTAATGAGCTCTAATAATAGATATATTTAGCAGTGCTGCGTGATGTGAAGGATAAATCTCATAGTCAGGTTAACCCTTGGACAATGGCAGGCACATTGCCAGTCATCTTCCTAATCACTGACCGAGATACTAAGTAGGAAAAGTCCCGTCTTCTCATGGGGAGAGATTGATGTAAATAGGTGGCTAAACAGTCACTTTTCTACTCCTCCCTTGTATTTGTGGGAGTGACACCCACATGAAAAACTGTAGTAAACTACTCAGTACAAGACTATCCAAGCAGGCTCAGAAAAAAAAAATTTATTTGTTCTAAGAATGACTGTTTTATGCCTCTCAGCAGAGCAGATGGGAGGGGCTCCTTTTCTACTATCATCAGAAAGCCCAAACCCAGACCTGACAGTGCAGGTTTCATGGAAGCAGGCCAGGATCAGTAACTATCAGTGCCACTCAAAGGTGTGGAAGGGCAGACCAGAATTGTCAAAATCAGGCTTTATCATCTCCACAAACGGCCAAGGCAGCACACCCCCAAGACAAGACTATCTGGAAGAGTCTTGCACCGGAGACAGAAAAGTGAACTATACTGAGCCAGGAGTCAGGAGGTTGAGATTAAACCTATTCGTAACACACAGAGAGGTGGAAGATCAGATTCAAATATTTCATCTACTTTAAGAGACTTAACTGTACATCTTCCACAGTGAGGAAACTTGCTCATCTGGGGTAAGCTATCAGTAGGACAGACTTCTACTCACTGATGGTATTTTTCAGGTTGGTACCTGGTAACTAACAGTGGATGGGTTAGAAGAAGATTTTTTTCAGAATTTAATTTCAGGGAATAACTTTGTTTTCCATTCAGTTTCAGAAAGAATTAAGAAAATGAAATAACAGAACTTCCCTCTTTGCTTCTATCTGAAAACTTTGTTCTAGTTCACCTCTACGTGATACAGCCGGTATGCTTAGAGGGTCCACAGAGAGTCACTGAGAAAACATCTAACTAAATGCCAGCCTCAGACACCCTGAGGGAGGTTACCCTCTTTTAGAGAGTTTAACACAATGCCATTTTAACACAGAAAAGAGGTTAACTCTGATATTGATACTTCTGCTAACTTCTCAATTTTTTTCACCACAGGAGAAGAAAAGGCTATGACAGACACTACAGAAAGGAGAAAACAGAAAGTTTAAGAAACATAAAACTGAGTGGCAGCAAAAGCTAGCTCATTTTCACCAGTATTAATTGAAAGGATATTTCCAATCCCCTTTGTTTTAGTTGTGTGAGAGCAAAAATAGTTTTCCAACATTAGATTAAGATTTGGGATTAAGTGCAACCCTTATCATGATCTTGTTATAGTCTTGGCCACTCAGTCACTGTGCAGTTCAGGTCTTCATGAGAAAGTGGGGCTCACATTGCTTTCTCATTGATTGCTCAGTTTCCCACAACGTAGAAGCCCAATGTGGTCCCCTCTCTCCCCAGAAAGAGTAGATAAGCCTGGAGCTGAAACCACAAACTGTTGTCATCATGTTGTCTCTACTTATATGAGTGGTTTTTTAGCACAGGGTGATCAGGATCATAGCGCTGGTATCTAGATGTTATTCCAAGAAACTCTGACAGTAACAATAATATTGCATTTGAAATATACGTTAGTTTTTGATAACTGCATCTAAGCATCCTACAGGGATCAGAAAAAACACCACATGTGTAGGTTGGTAGCTAATCCACCTAAAATTTCAAACATTAGCAGTGCATTACTTGTGAGCAATCTGCAGATTGAGAATGATGCAATTCATTAGAAAATGCATTTGCGACAAATTTACACAACAGAAAGAACTGACATCTCCTGAAGGAATCATTGCGAATAATTTATCCAGTTTAAGTCAAAATAAAGCATGGAAGGTCCTTCATCCCACAGCTTGTAGAGCAATTTATAGCTGATAAAAATGGTAGCATTCAGGCAGTCAATCTCTGTCAAAACCAAACAAATGTATTACAGCGTCTCAGAGCTTAATACTTCCTTTTCACAGAGCAAAACCACAAAATATGTGTAAGTTATGTTAGTGGCATGTGTCAATGGCCAAAAAAGAGAGGTTTTGAGATGGAAGGAATACCACACAACATACCTTCTGTGCATTTAGTGAACATCAAAAATAAGCAGATTCTAACTGCAATGTTTCTTGTTGCAGTTTTCTGGAAAGACAGTATATCCTGAAACATCAGCACATAGAAAGATGGAGGAAGGAGTACAGGAGTATCCAACCAGCCTCTTTTCATCCTTGTTTTATAATCCAAACAGTAAAGTTAAGCAGATTTGTGAAGGGAAACAGAAACCTTACAGTTAACATTTGGAAGTGCCATGCTTTGGAAAGAAATCAAAATAGAAGTCACAGTTGAGTTATCTGTCCCTAAACCTTGCCCTGATGATCTAACAATGCTAATAAAAATCTGTGAACTCAAAAGTGCAAGTCTTAAAGGCTTTCAAAGTCTCCAGCAGATGGTGTTTTATTTATGCATCACCATTGGGCCACATTTGCTAAGGCTGGCATCTATTTATTCCTCTGCCCCAAATTATTTTTATTATTATTATTATTATTATTATTATTA
>NW_008794640.1:843413-860541 GCF_000699145.1 Aptenodytes forsteri
ATTATTATTATTATTATTATTATTATTATTATTATTATTATTATTATTATATTTAAGTGCCAGATTTTCTGATTTGGCTGAGCTGCTCTCATCACTAGAACAGGCAAAACTGGCTTTAAGCCACTTTTATCTTCCCCTGGAGTCTGGAGGCAGCCAGATGTCAGTCCAGTACCTTGCATAAATTAGAGCAGCCTCAGGAATGCTCTGCCTGGTTATCAACACACATACGGGACTGCTTTAGCACCCAAGGACAGCCAAGACAGCAGAGTGCTCCAATTATGTTTTTTTTGCCCCTGATATTTCCTTTCCATTAGGGGAATACAAAGCACAATGTGGTTCTTGAAAAGTCTCTGCTTTATGCCATGAAGAGATTTAATTTAAGTGGGAATCTTAAGAGCGAGAGGTACCAGTTTCATGGTATTGTAGGACTGGGACAAAGAGACTGTAACATGGCTGGGGTTTTATTACCAAGCATCAGATTTGCCTTTCTTCTTGGCACCAAAGAATACAGAGGGGGAGGTTCTGCTTTCTAAAATATATGGGATACTTTCTATGACATCAATGAGATATCATTTCACCTAATGTACCTTACAGCTCAGTAATTTAGGACGCAGTCTATTGCTACCTGTTCCAGGGACCTAAATTACACCAACAAAGTGCAGATGCAAAATTGTATCCATAATTTTACAGGTTTAAAAATTAGATTTTGGGTTACAGCCAGTCTGAAAAATTGAATATAATATGTGTATATGCATGCAGATAGAGGGTGTAAATTCTGACTGGTTTTCAAGGGAGCGTCAGTAAAACGTTACTAAAGGGAGAGAACTATGTCTGTGATATAATCCATCTCAGATGTTATTTCATGATCAAGGTAACTTTTCTGTCCCTATGGCAATATTTTACACAAATAATGCTAAAGAAAACTGTCCCTATTTGTTTCATTATGCTTCTTAGTGTAAATCTTCATTTGAAGAGCCTTCTGAAATAGAAAGTGAATGCTGAACTGAAGGGGTTGCTGCAAGCATGGTGTGGGAGAGCTAATGCCTGAGTCACCAGGAAATAGCAATTACATCTGTTGTATAATCACTTCCCATGTAAAGAGAATCAAGAAGAGGAGGAAATACGTATGTGTATGTCTGGGCACAGTGATATGTGTCTTTAGCACAGAAAGTGTATTTTCCTTCTATGTTTATATCTTTCTGTTTCTTGAAACATCTCCACATAACAGGTGGCTAATATTTTGTACGTCTCCTCTTTATTCCATACCCCATTCCTTTGGTCTGTATTTCTTGTAGGGATCCTGCTTTTGCTACATAGTCCTGAGCACACGCATTTTATATAATGAATGAGACACAATTTTTGGCATGGAAAAAAATTGGGTATAAAGACTTCTTTAATTATTGTATCAATATGCATAATAGGGTTGAATTAAGACCACCAAGACAACCCTAAGTCTGAGTTTTTAATACTTGCCTTGAATTTATGTCTATATTCTTTTCACATATTTCCTAAGAATGTCATTTTCCAACTTTCTAAATCATCAAATGGGGAAAAAGGATAGACTTTCTGTTGCATAGAGCAACACTGACACCCACACAAACCATTGGGGGGTTGGAAACTTGAGATCTACCTCTGCCACTAGGCTTAGAGGACAAACTGATAGTAGTAGCAGGTTGTCATCCTCTCTGTAAACAGCTCTGAAGGAGAACCGAACATTTTTCAGAGGCTTCTGCAGAGATTTGCTGACAGCAGACTCAGGAAATCTGGGTTCCACTGTGGGATCTGGCAGGGAACCTAATCCAGCAAGGGCACTTTTCTGAAGGGGAAACCTTTCTGTATTTTTCTCTCAGACCTTTTCGCATGCCTGTTTACTCTCAGTTCCTCACCCTGTTAGACCCACTCACCTCTCCTCAGTGGAGGATCAAAGTTCCAAAATTTTCACCGGCAGCATCTTGTCAAGTCAGCCTGGGGACAGCATCATCAGTAAAAACAAAATTCTCAGAGATTTACAAGGAAAAAAATCTAAGATGCCCCTGCTGAAGACACATTAAAAAATTCATTGAAGGACAAGTGTAGGCTGCTTTTGTGGGCACAAAGACTGTCCATGAAACAAAGCCCAGGTGCTTCTAAAATTCAAAACCCTACTCTAAACCATGAAGCATTAAAAGTTTTGAGAAACAACTTCTCCACCTTTTTTATTTCTTTTGGTTGGTTTATTTTGTTTTGTTTTACTTTGTTTTTTAACTTAGACAAAACGAAAACAAAACACCTCTCTGGTATTTTTTTTTCCTGACTTCATTCATGAAACTAGCTGACCCAGTCTGCTTCAGGAACAAACGCATTTGAAGCAGGCACATAACAGGGAATATTAAATGCCAAATCATTAAAGATTAGAAAAATTATTGGGAGCTGAAAACCAAGCCTCTCTAATGGGAAGCATCAAGCTGGTATTACCAGCTGGCTTATAACAGCACACTCCACATACAGTGGTTGAGGGAGTTAAAGAAAAGTTTGGGAGCTAAGTCTTCAGTACAGAACTGGACACATAGTAACCTACTGCCTTTCTTGAAAACCACACACATTGTATGTAATATGAAATATATGTATGTAATATGAAAAAAACCCACAAATATTAAGAATTTAAGTGGGGTAATGGTTTATCGAATGTTATTCTTGTCATCAGAAGCTTGAGATAAATTCATAACAGAATATAATATGGATCCTTCACCCTTTACAGATGTAGTTTTTCAGTTCCTGGGGTTCTTTGGGTTTTTTTGTTTCTTGGGTTTTTTTTAAAGAAGATTCATCTGGATTTATTTTTGTATATTTGCCAGTTAGGATTTATTAGAGCTTTTCTTCTTGGCATTGTAATTAGGTGTTGCGAAATTTTAAGCTTTAATTTTTTTTTAACAGGTTGTCATTTTGTATCAGTGTATTTAGAGCTCCTCTCTGCTATCAGCTTCTCAGACTTCTTTCCCTCTTTTTGTGAGTATCTGAGACCAGAAAAGAAAGAAATGTCAATTAGACATGTTAGTTTTCTAATTGAGGAACAGATGGCAGGATGCTCTAGTATTTTGGTGGTGACTGAGGCAGGTTTTAGGGTAATCTTTTCATTGAAGTGCCTGGAAATTGTATAAACACAGCTCATAAACATAACTAAGCTGTTACTTAGCCTGGCTGTCTCAGGATGTAGTCACACATCCTCTTTCAGCTCCAGCTGGTCCATCGTCTGAGTTTACTCCCCACAGTTGTTCATCACTGTATCCGAACTGGAAATTACTACCCCATCTGATCTATTGGTGGAGATGCTCACATGAGCGGTTCCCAACTTGCTCTAATCAGGTTAACTAACCTGGTGCAAATTCTGGGCCTGTTTGTCTACATTGCCAGGGAGCAACTGAGCCTGTGGATGGGAGGGGAACACTCACGGCTCGGGGCGGGAAGAGCGAATAAGGAGGAACAGATAAAGTGACCTCTTTGGGAAGTGTATCTGGAGTCAGGATGAAAGCCATGTCCAGCCTTTGGGAATGACAGCCCATTGCCACTGCAGTGTGAATGCAGAATATCCAGATGTTTCTGTTTCATTCCTGTCTTGGAAAACATCCAAAATCTACCAGCTAGTCCCAAGGCTCTTGCTTTGAATGAGTTTGGACCTGTCTATACCTCTGGCAAGTTAATCACATCTCCAGAACAATGCAGGTCAAGATCTTGAGAATATTTTCCTTTTTGAAGCAGTCTTTTATTGCTAGCACTGTGAGTGGAGAAATAATCAAGAGGTGACATTAGCAAAGAAGACTCATTCTTACTAGATGATTTGACCAGCTCCACCAAGAAAAGACAGGGAGAGAGAAATTTTAGGGAGAAAAATATCTCATGCTAGGCTGCAAGTCTCCTCTCTTCCTATCCTCACTTTGCCCTTACCAAATTTCCCCACAGAAATCAAATTCCACCCCTGTTAATTTCAGAAATATTGAAAAGCCTCCACCACAGAGACTTGTCATTATTTCTCAAATGTGGAAAGGTCCCTGTATCGTAAGTGGCAACAGAGCCCAGAAGCCATAGCTATGCCCTTGGTGATCCATGAAAGAGTCAGGGATCACAGAGTAGAGAAAAAAAAAAATCATAGAAAAAAATTCCTATAACAGATTTCAATTTTGCAGAGTGAATTGTCAAAAAAATATACCGCTCCCAGCTGCAGTTACTTGGCTGGTACAGATAGACATGTGTATAGCATAGGATTGCTATCTTCTCACCTTGTCCCCTGTCATCTCTTTGCTTTCTCCTCCCCTAAAACAGAGGGATGGATTTGATGATTCCTAATTTCTATGATTCTATCATAATATCTTGCAACTTTAGCTAGAAAGTGCTTATAAGTGTGAAATGAAAGACTTAGAAGAAGAAGTATACCACACAGGAAATGGAAGTACCAGAGCGAGATCTAACCTGGCTAAGCTGGAAGTATATTGCACAGAAATGTATTCCTCAGCTTATCAAAGTACCAAATAAAAGGTAAAAAATGTGAAGAACTGAAGGTACCGAGCAGCAGTAGTACTATCTATGATGGCAGTTCTGTGTACAGAATTACCTTTGCCATTGTTAGATTTGGAAAGCTTGTGGAGAAGTTTATCACTCGTGTTTCTCAGAGCACATATTGGGCTTTCCTTATCTCCTAGGATCTGTTGGGGTGATATGAGGTCTGTGTGTGGGAAAACTGGTGAATTTTTCTGCTTCTTGCAAACAGTCAAACAGGATAATGCTGTCCTTGCTTCCCTGAGTAGGCAGGAAAAGGTCTTGTCCTCAAACATTTCCACAAGCTCTTTAGTAGTAGGAGAATCAAAAGCAAATTTGTTTGTACTGGCTATTGCACAATATTTTCCTACGCCTTTATGATGCTCTGAAAACAATGTCAGTAGAAAGTACACAAGTTAATACCAATCATATGCCCTTCAAGCTTATCAATGCGTACTTGGATCTGTATCATTAAGGCTTCACAGTCTTTGTAGTTTTCATGATAGTGAATAACGTGTATTTGTATTAGGGACTGATATACGTGTTGTTCACATTACTTTTGACACAGTTGGATCAGGATAACGTTATACCTGCTGCAGTGATAAAAGTGTCAAAAAACGAATGTGCTCTTCTGAAGCTGCCCAAACAACAGAAATTGTTTATGGCTTTTAATATATTTTTGACTATGTTAGATCCGTGTATCACTCCCCTCCCCAAAAATTCTTATGCACATTTTTGCAGATTTGTTTCCCAAGAGAATTTACTCAGTTTCTGTGGAACAAACTGGCTGTGAAGGCTAAATCTGGTCACAACCCAGAGGACTCTATTCCAGCCCAAGCCTATTTAGGAAGGGAACAGCAATTTGTTTTCAATGACTTCACTCACCCTTACTGCAATATTTCCAGTAAATGCAGGCGTTGTTCTTCTCGTGTGAGCTCAGCATGTCATTCCTAATGTGGTTCTGACTGAAATTTTACATTAGTTATTGAAAGAAGTACTTTTCTTTAAATGTTCTTTATCTCTCATGTGATTATGCTGAATCATTGTAAAATGAAAAAAATCTGATGAGCTATCCATATAAATAATGAACGACATTAGATCATCACAACTGGTGTTGTTAAAGCAAATGTAAATACCCAATTATTAGCCAGCAGATCCAAAATGCTGCCAAATAGTTTTTGGTCACTGTGTTTACACAGCGACAGATTCTCATGTTAGTCATATCCTTCTGAACAAATGTTTTGGATGGACTCTTAAATCAGGGTCCACAAGGAAATAGAAGGAGGCAGCCAAATTCTGTTGAATGTCTGCCATTGACAAAGGTTAAGCATTTACAGTCACTCTCCGCCTAAGTATTCTAAGGAAACATTAAGGAGTGAAAAACAGAAGGCAAGGATGTTCTGTACTCTCGGCAACAATGCAGCAAGGGCGACAGAAGCAGCTCCAAAATAGCTGGTTACTGGGCCAGATCCTGTTCCCATTAACGTCAATGGTAAAACTCCCTTTTGGTCTAAAGGGACTAGGATGGGGCAACTGGTACTTCAACTGACTAAGGAAAAAATAGCGAGGTCTTGACTCTTCTCTTTTTGCTTCCACTTCTTGCTCATGAAGATTCCCTTTGGGACTGAGTAAAACTGAGTCAGGATGTAAGCATGCGCCTTAACTGGCCTGTAAGGAAGGCTAATACATGTTGCATCCACTTAATTTCCCTGAAAAACTATACCCATTTCTCCCTTTTTTTTTTTTAGCCATTTGTAATATTTAAGTCTATTCTGTCCCAATTAGTTTCACTCACAAAATCAGATGGATTACAGCAATGGAGAAATTTGGTTTGAGTGAAAACAATTATAGAGCCAGGATAAAATTTAAACCTAGGAGAATTTTGCTATTGCAGTCCTCTCATCACCGATCCATAAGGTCATATATTTTGGGATGACTTTATGGTCAGTACTCTAGCCTTTAAACGTTACCGCTCACATAAACTTTATACAAGGGTTAAGGCAGATGGATGTATATAATTCACTGACCCAGTGGCTAGGCCCTGGCATCTCTATAACATGTCAAACATACCTGCAGGTTCCCCAAGGAATGGACAGCCATGGACAACTGCCTGCAGGCACACAGGAGACAGGCAATATGTCCCTCCTCACCCCAGCCAAATGCCAGTTATTCTGCATTTTGATCTCCTTCTCACCCTGCAGGTAAGTAGAAAAGACAGAAGGACACAAAACAGGTACTCCACCATTCCTTGTCTTTCAGCATTGAAGATCCAAGGGCAATATATTTTTGGGTTTTCTTTGTTTTTCAGGTTAAAAATAAATCTGAAAAGAAACAATATTTCTGTAGATATTAAAAACATAAACGCAGAGTAGGGGAGACATATATACCTCAAATTTAGACCCTCACCTGCCTTCATCCTTTAGTGTTCCACTTTTGTTATCCTTAATAAACAAGGGATGAAGATTTGTGTATAAACTGAAAATATAAATCTTACTCCTAAAGTCAGACAGTGTCTGCAGAGTGAAAAATTGCTTTCCCAAACCTCTGCTTTGGGACACTTAAAGAAAGTGTCACTGAGAATATAAGGCTATTGAGCAGGTCCAAAGATGATTTTACATTACTTTAGCCTTTTGGGGTTTGTAAAGATCATTTGGTTTCTATAAATTAGGATATGCTCCAACTCACAGTGTAGTCAATGCAAGACCTGTGAACATCAGTGGAAGACAGATAGGACTTTTACTTTGTATGCAGCAAAGTACATAGCAGCAGGCAGCATACCTGTGATGTATGTGCTGTATGATGTATGCCTGCTGTACCGTGGAAGAAGCGAGGGCAGGAACCACTCAGGAGCCTACAGAGAGAGAAAGATCAACCGTCATCATGGGACCAGACATCTTCTGCTCCCTCATTTCATTCTGGTCTATCAGTGGTGGCATCTTCTTTAGGAAAGATATGATGCAACAAAGTGAGTTAACAAACATTTCCTGTCCAGGCCACATATTGACCCAGACATCAATTAATTCTCATTCCATGAATGTCCATAAAAAAACTGGATGATGGCAAACTATGCGGGGCCCTCTGAGCCAGAAGCTTCTTGCGATCAGCCAGACCTGCCAAAATCATCCTCTTGCACTGTGAGCTTGGAGTTCACCTTTCCCCATTTTTGCTGTGATTCTACTCTAGTGAGAAGCAGCTACAAGCGATTCTTCTGCTCCTCAGAGCACAAAAACTCATCCAAAAGGGAGCAGAAATCTTTGCCTGTCCCTGGCCTTCAGGCTTTACACAGAACTTTCAAGGTTTGCAGTGGCATACAAAGCAATTTCCCTGGAGGTAGAAACAAAGCCAGGAGGAATCTGGGGCCCAATCTTATCTCTTACATCAGGAAACCTTCCCTCACCAAGACTGACACGTGGCACCCAAGACTTTTGCTCATATCCTGGTATAACTGGCCAGGTTATTCCTCTGCTTTACCACATTTCTAAGTCCACTTGAACCAGCAACAACATTCATGAGCAATAGGTTGCAGTGATGGGAGGCACATTCGGCACATTTTGCCCAAAGCGTTATCCACAGTACAGGAGGTTTTAACTATGCATTTAGACCAAGAGAGACCTGTTTGCAGACTGTGTTGCTGGTCTCATTCTGACATGACGGTCCATGCCTGTTCAGATATGTTGAGATAACCAATAAAACTTTTCTTACTCAGTTAAGGACCACTAACAACACATAGCTAGCCCAGATGGGGCTAGTTTTTACTGTAAACAGTTGAGTTGCAGGAATTAGTATCTCAGCCATACAAACTATTCTGAAAATGAAATTGAGGATAATCTTCTCCTGGCACTAAACCTGAGGTGGATTAAATATATATTTTTAAAAACTATACATTCGGCAGGTTGTTGGTTTAAAAAATTTTAGAACAAAGGAACAAAGAACTGGAAGTCTTCCAGAGAAATAGATAATTTGATGATTCTCTACATAAATCTAACATTTCTTCATTTTTATAAATGGAATTTTGCAGGTCATTAGTCCCTTAATGTAGTATAGCTATCGGTTGTAGGGATTTTGTGTGTGCATCTGTGTGTGTGCAAAAAAAAAAAGCATTAAAATGGTTGAGATATAGAGAAAATTGACTGCTGCATAGTCACCACTTTTTGTAAAGATTTTTACTACACCCTTGGTATTATGGATCTATAATATGCAAATGTGTAGCATCATTAATATGCATTTGCTGCATACACCCTCCTTAACAGAGTATGTTATGGGAATACAAATTAAAAACAATACACTCGACTCAGCTAAATTTTAATGGCCCATTGTATGAGTGATCCCTGATTGGGAGGTGCCTAAGCCCTTTGTCTTCGATACTTCCCTTCCTTCCCCACATCCATTCTCTTTATTTGTTCTTGTTTTCACTGACACCTCCATAGCTGAATTATTTAAATCTCAGCATAAAAATTAAAGTAATGTGTGCAAAAAAAAAGCATTAAAATGGTTGAGATATAGAGAAAATTGACTGCTGCATAGTCACCACTTTTTGTAAAGATTTTTACTACACCCTTGGTATTATGGATCTATAATATGCAAATGTGTAGCATCATTAATATGCATTTGCTGCATACACCCTCCTTAACAGAGTATGTTATGGGAATACAAATTAAAAACAATACACTCGACTCAGCTAAATTTTAATGGCCCATTGTATGAGTGATCCCTGATTGGGAGGTGCCTAAGCCCTTTGTCTTCGATACTTCCCTTCCTTCCCCACATCCATTCTCTTTATTTGTTCTTGTTTTCACTGACACCTCCATAGCTGAATTATTTAAATCTCAGCATAAAAATTAAAGTAATGTGCAGGTTCCTCCTTGTTACCTTCAGTGGAGGTAGCTGGCACAAGAAGAGAAAACAGAGATATAGAAATAAGTTCAGCCAAGAGTCCCCATGGTGGAATAAGCTGTGCAGCCCAATCTGCTGGGTAAATGTGTCCTGACGTTACTTTGGCTTGCATTTGCTGCTGATGGGAGCTTAGGCATTACCTAACAGAGGTGAGTCATCTGAGCACATCCCCTGGCACAATTTACTCCTCAACTTCCCTTCCTGGATGCTTGTCTAGGGAAAAGAGCCTTCTGATACCTTTCCTTCATCCAACAAAACCTCACTGCAGCAGCTCTGCAGAGACAAGGTCAATTCATCTGGCAAACCAGACCAAGAGCTGTCTCTGGGAACCTAAAGCTACTGATTCACGTATACCAGCGGCTTAAACTTTGACAGTGGATGCAATTACTGGTCCCAAGTTTTCCCTTCTGATTCTCTACTAGAGTTGGCACTTGTGCAACAGGGACAGACCTAACCATGAAGCATTTTTAAACCACCGCAAATTACAGCCCAGCATTTTAAAGTGAACTGGTGTTGATTCAGGCTTGTCCTAAGCTGAGCCTTTCTGGAGACAGTTCACAAACAACTCAGACAGGGACACTGCTGGCATTAGGGAAAGCAGATGCCACCCAAAATGAAACTAGCCATCCTCATTAGTCAGTGCATGCAGTCAAACCTAATAATGAGCTTGCTGTTCTCATCAGTGCTCTTTGCCTGCAGGCTGTAAACTTTGTAGATCAGATGCACCTCCAACCACACTGTGGGGACAGTGTCATCTGACAGTGGGTGTGACAAGCATTGGTAGGGAAGGTAATTCTTTCCACTGCCCCAGTTAAATCTAACAAGGAATTGGGTTAAAGTCCTTAGTGGTCACTAAGTGTTTAACATACTGCCAGTTTATCCTCAAGTATTTAAGGCAAACCTTATATAAACTGAAAAATTAAAACCACACATGCACCTCTATAGTTCCCTTAGAATTAATTATTCAGTGAGGGATGCCAATGTTATTTTCCTTTACTTGGCAATGACTATCCCAGAGCTTAATCCTTTCAAAATGCAATGGGGAGAAAAATAACACAGCAAGATGCACTCTGCTGTGCTAATTGGGCTTCCCAATATGGCATGAGGACATTTGTCGCTCAGCCTGCTTATTCAGTACTGCGTATTCAAGCTGTTTCAGCAGGTCTAGCTACTCTTATGGGAAATTAAGCTGCAATCAGATTCTGCAGTCATCCAGGTCTAGACTGTGATATTGATCACAGAACAGACAAACTGAAGGAACAAGGTTGAAATGGCCTTTTTGTATATGAGCGCAGTTACTTGACAGAAAATGACCTTTTGAGGATGCAAATTTGCTATGAGAGGCATAATGTGGTTGATCCTGAAAGCTGTGGAAGAGCTGGGAAGCCATCACATAGGAAAGATTCTGTTTATTTTAATTACATCTTTCTCACATCACATTTTCCCAGTCAACCTTGACCACTAATCTGAGTTACACTGAACTTCGGAGTAGTGATCAGGATCTCTTCTGGATTTACAATCATTAATTACAATGTCTTTCATGGAAATTTCATCACAGATGTGAATGAAAGAAAAAACGTGCTGCCCTTCTGCAGAGATTGCAGAATCTTAGATGCAGTTGCTTCATTCCCAAATTCTTTGATAAATCTCAGCTCCTGCCTACAACAGGAATCTCAAAGTTGAAAACCCCAGGAGACCGATACAAGTTCCCATCATGTGCCAGATTTTCAGCTGAAACCCTTGTCAGTTTTGGTTCCTTTATCAATACCTAATAACTACTGAACATATGTTGTTGAAGTTCTTCATGCTTTGAACTAATTTTATCACAACTATAACTGAGATGTTGACCAGTGAAGCAGGAATGGGATGACATAATGGAAACAAACATTTTCTTCTCCCAGTTTTAACTAGCTGATGATTAGTTGTGAAATGTAATATTGATAATGTTCTAAGTGTCCCAGTCCAGACATGAGTGGAAAAGGGTATGCAATGTGAACCGATCTCTATTTGTATAAAAATAATGCTGGCTAGGATGGGTAAAAGGCTATATATAAAAATGAAGGTCTTGAACATAGAGGTCTAAAACACAGATTTAAATTCCAGAGGGCAAGTGATGACAGAGATAGAGGTGACAGTTGTGAACTAGGATACTATTAGCTCACAAGGTTAAGTTCCTAGCAAAAAATATAAAATCAGTTAACAAGTATTTTATTCTTAACTAATATTTAGAGTGTGCATTATACAGGCAACAGATACATCCAGTGAATTGACACAGTCAAGCTGTAAAAAGAATATGGTGAGCACTACTATAAATGAAAAGGAAAGGACTCTTACTGAGGATAATCATAGCTGTGGCTTTTAAGAAACCTCAGAAAACATAACTGTCCAAATAACATGTGATGCTATCTTACAAACTTGCCTGAGATCAAAACATCCTTCATGTAGTGTTTTCATTTGTGAAAAGGATAACCAAAACTCACATACCTGCTGAAATAAAACAACCACGTATAAAATAAGCACCCTTTGAAACTATGATTTCCTTTCATTTCTTATTTCTGATAAACCCCAGAGAGTTAACAAAATTATTGATTCATTTGAAAGAGATTCAAAGAGATTTTAAGTGCACTTGCATCCTAGTCTTAGAAATATTTGACCCATTACTTCCTTCTCTGTGAAGAAACGTCTGTGAAGAAAACCTTTGGCTAACTCTTGAACAAAGACTGGAAACTGCTCAGAAGTGATTCCCCTTTTCAGATCCCCACAGTGCCTGTCAGCAATGACCACCCTGTTGTCTTCATCGCTGGAACCACTAAAGGAGAGTCCCAGGATACCAGAGACCTTCTTCACAGAAACCTTACGTTGGTGGGCTACGGCAAGGGTTGCTGACAGCAACCTCTAATGTTTGGGTGACTTTCTAGCTTACAACAAAAAGTCTTTGTGCCATAGTCCTTCCTAGGACCTTACTGGTGCCAAAGATCTTTCCCCCAGAACCAGCAGTTAGTGAGTGCTCTACCAAAGCCTATTAGAGGGGAGAAATGGCTTGCATGTCTGAGAATCATCAGCATTCACCCTGTGCCTAAGCAAAAGTTTAAAAGTTCATATGAGCATCACCACACTTCTCAGATTAAAAAAAGCAAAATGAGCAGTATCGAGTAGAAAACCTAAGAGACCAAGAAATTCACTGCGATAGCCACCAGAATGTCAGTGCAACCCCTGCATCTTACAGCAAAATAGACTTTTAGCAGGGAGATATTTCCCTTAGCTAAAAAAAAACAAGTCTGAGCTGAAGGAGAGTGGCTCACAGCAAATATTGAAAATCCCCCATGCTCCAGTCTAGAGCCAATTCACCTTATTGCTGCAAAATAAAACAAACTCAAACCAGCAGTTGGTAAGATAGTCCTGATTAATCATTCAGTCTGCCACCCATAAGAGGAAGATGGCAGGTTGCAGTGCCCCCAGCTAAAGACAAAAATAACTTCTTTAGTGAAATTTTTGTGTCTCCATGTAGACTTTCTGTTCAAAAGATGATGAAAGATCATGTGAAAAATTGTGCACAGGGAGGCTCAGTCTAGTCTGGTCTGGCTGAATTGGCTTTGAAGCACTGGTCTCTGAACTACTTGCTACAATTAACACGTCCCTTTCCTCATTAATATTGGACCCAGCTGGTTCAGGCCCTGTGTGGATGGTTCATCTGGCACCCTGATGAGATCAGTGGAGGAATATAAATACAACAGAAGCCACTGCCATCAAAATAAGCTGTTTCTTCAGCATAAGAAAATAACTAATTTACATCAAAAAAATGTGATATTTCAGTTTCTTCTTCTATGACCATTAATATCAGCTGGGGAATTTCTCAACATTCAGAAAAAAAAAATAGTAGGTATGGCACAGGACTAGTGAGGATCAAAAAAAGGACAAGAGGAAAACTAGTTCAAGCTCAAACCCAGATTTTATTTTTATTTTCAGCTGGGGTGTTCTTGATTTTATTTCTGTTAAGATGCAAATACATTGAGCCAGAAAAGTATAGAGACACAAAACTTTGGAAATTATAGACTCAGTATATTTGGATACTGTTTTCCATCCAAGTATCTTTAGATGCTTTAGAAAAATTTATTAGATCCCAATGCATTTGAGAGTGTTATCCTACTCATCTGACAAGCAGAGAAAAAGAGGAAAGAGAATTATAACATTTGCTACTGTCAGAAAACAAGTGTGTATCAAAGTCTGGGCCAAAACCCAGAAATCTTGACCTCTACTTGTGAGGGATGTTACACTCCACTCCCATGGCTCTGGAGGTTATAAACAGTTTCTTTTCACATTCTAAGCCATACACACACGTATCTATAGAAAACATGTTAAATCAGTTATTGGCTTCTTCAGGAAGCCAGTGTTTTGACTGCTTTAAACAATTGCTCATTAAAAGGCTTAAAATAGGTTTGTTTTATCAACTTCTTTCTTTTTGAAACAGAAACAAAGAAGAGAACGTCTCTTTTCATTAAGTTGACAGCCACTGCAAACCTCGTGTCTTCAAAAAAGCCAAGTTTTCCATTTCTGTAAATTAGTGAAGTGGCACCTGAGCGTGCTCACTCATTTTTCACACAGACCTGTTAAGTAGCGACTGTACTGATGAGTTTATAATACCTGCACTTCTTGTGGATGATGAAGTCTCTCCTTGACAAGCATCCCTGCGCAGAGTCTCTCTGGCAGCAGCTGGATCCCGGGGAGTGTGGCACCCTGCAGAAATCGTGAGAAAGCAAGGACTTCCAAAGCTGTTTAAAACATTTATTATGGGAAGAAAATTGTTATGCCAAGAGAAATCTTACTTGTTGAAAAAGTCCAAATCTTAAGAAGTCTGTGTTCAGCCAGCTTGACAGGCTGTGAGGGCATTTGTCCTGGGGCAAATGGTCACACTGTCAGCCCAAGGGAGCCCTGCTCTCCCGAAATTTATCTAGAATACCACAGCAGATGAATCACTCTTCTGGTAAAAGCGTCCCTGTGTGTACTATTAAGAAAGAAAATGGGACTCTCAGTGAATTGAGCAGATCTTTAACCGGAGTTGAGTAATGTGGCCAAGCCCCAACCTTCAGCAACACATGCTACTCTGCCTTCCCACTACTTGTAAACAACATCTTTCCTTGCTGCTTTCCAGCCAGTTCACTTCCCTTTCTAATCCCAGGAAGTCGCTGCCCGCCCTTAAATGCTGAAAGATACATTTTAATCAAGCAGAGAACTGAACAGTAGCACAATTTTACTTAAGGCACACACCAAGCCACACTTTAGAGCTATTTGGGGAAGAAACTAACCGCAGCTTGGCAGCCCCTCCTTGCAGAGTTCAGGCTGGGTGGTCATTTGAGCCAGGGACAACACAGTCAATTCAGACAGATGGCCACTAAGTCAGCCCAGCATGTTTGGGGAATTCAGTTCTGCCAATATCCAGGACATCAAAAAGGAGATGCACACCTTCAACTCCCTGCAGCCTAGACCTGCAGGAAGAAAATTATTTTTTTTCCTCTTCAGTAGCTCATCTGGGGAAAAAAAAGCATTGGGAAAAATGCAGTTCAGGCTGAACAGACTTTTTTTCTGCCAAAATGTGTGTGCGTGTGTTGAGACTGTCAAGCCAAATAGTTTGACATTTAAAAATTCTCCCCAGGTTTTTTTGACCCAATATCATTCAGTGAAATCAATGTATATTCACAAGAAGCTTAAGAACCCCATTCTTCTGTGACTTTGCCATTCTTCATTACTTGATCTACTTGCTCTACTCCTTAGTCCATACTTTTTCAGATTCCCCATATATTCTCTAGGGTCTGTGTGCCGTGGTTCTTGGTACGTTAATTGCTGCCTGATCAGGAGGAGCTGGGACACACCGCTCCTACACCCCTCAATGGCCATTTCAGAAGATGAAGAGGGAAACTGGGCTTTGATCCCTTTAAGGCATAGTGAGACACCCAGGATATTTGGTGAAGAGGGCAATGATCACCATAGGCCTGCTGAAGACCTCTAATTCAAAGAAAGATGGGCTTTCATGCTTGCAGAAGGCAAGGAGTAGAAAAGGGGCAGGAAGAAACAACTCTGCATTAAAGGGGAAAAATCAAAAATTGAAAAATGCTTTAGCCAATGGTGAGGGCTAAAGTTTACCATTAATATTATATCTAGCTTTAATGCTGTACTCCCAACTAGATTGAGAATTGCAAGCAAACCTTTCACCCTGAGTCAGGACAACACAAAGACATCAGAAAGCACATTGCTTCCTACATTTCATTTAATCTTATTTCCTTCCTCTTCCTCTTTCTCTTCTTGTGTAAGTGAGTGACTGTTGTGTTACCCTCTGCTGCATCAGTGTCCTCCAGATGATGTCCATCCACAAATCAGGGGAGAGAAAAGAAACATCTAAAAGATTCAGATGTGCATTACAGCCACTGTCCAACAAAGACACACAGACGGGAAGAAGTCCCCATCATACTTCGTCCTTTCATGCATGTCATTTCAAGGTTAGTAACTCCCACTACTTGCTAGCTGCAGCCGCTGAAATTAAAATTAGTAGGCTTTGGGTCCCTTTAAATATCACAGAGGGAGACCCAGACCTCTTTAGCCATAAAGATAACATCTGCCTCAAAAATGGAAAGCCAGAGAAAAAAGCCCAGAAAAAAACAGTTGCCTAAAGCACGTAAAACATTGGGCTAGTCATTAAATAAAAAGGACATTCATGTAACAGAAAAGCCTGTAACAGAAATTTTAAAAGCTCTTAAAATACAGTATTTTTGATATCTACATTCTCTGTATCTTATATTTTTACCGATCTGTAAAAAATAGTTATCTGTAACATATCTAGAAATGTCACAGTTTTACCAGGGTCACTTGGAAAGTTAGCAAAAAGAGGTCACACTTCCAATCAGATTAATATACTAACGTGCCCAGCAGTAGATTATGTTAATTTTGACAGTAATTTTTAATATTTGTAATGCAATACATTACTTGATAGGATTTCTAAGCCTTCTCGGAGCTTATTAGTCTGCCTTTATAAACCAAATGTCAGGTTTATCAAAGTCAGACATTAATTATTAGTGATGGGAGAAACTCAAAAGGTTCAGAGGTTTGTTCTAGTTTGACTAGACAGGCATAAGACCAGCTGCTTTTGCAGATCATTTCAATGGCAGATTTGGACTCCTGATTCTGCAAATGTTACACACTTATTGAAATGTAAGCATCCAGATGGAGCCTGCTGCGTTCGAGGAGACTACTGAAGTGCATTAAGCTCAGCAAATGTGGGGCTGCCTGACCCATCAGTGTCAGACTGTAACATCCCAAACTTCTTGCATCACTGAATGCTGCAGTGGATGTAACAGAGCAGTGCACTGTAATAAAACATCTACAGGGAGTTGGGAATATAACTAAAACTGGAAGAGGAGAGGAGAGGAGAGGAGAGGAGAGGGGGAAGGGAAGGGAAGGGAAGGGAGATCCTGCGTTCGAGGAGACTACTGAAGTGCATTAAGCTCAGCAAATGTGGGGCTGCCTGACCCATCAGTGTCAGACTGTAACATCCCAAACTTCTTGCATCACTGAATGCTGCAGTGGATGTAACAGAGCAGAGTGCACTGTTAAAACATCTACAGGGAGTTGGGAATATAACTAAAACTGGAAGAGGAGAGGAGAGGAGAGAGAGATAAAAAGAGGGAGGAGGGGAAGGGGGGGGAGGGAGGGAGGAGGGGAGAGGAGAGGAGAGGGG
>NW_008794640.1:860629-868754 GCF_000699145.1 Aptenodytes forsteri
GAAGGGAAGGGAAGGGAAGGGAAGGGAAGGGAAGGGAAGGGAAGGGAAGGGAAGGGAAGGGAAGGGAAGGAGATTATGAGATGCTGGGGTATTATACTAATGAGGAGACAGAGGAGTCATACAAATATCCCAAGACAGACCTGTATAGATTTGTATAAACTAAATTACACATTAGGAGCCATAAACCCATGAGCCTGAACCCAAATCAATATATTTGCAAGTGTTGTGCTTGAGCTGTGGAGCCCAGCATCTTAACAAGGTTTATTGGCTCAACCAGAGTGACTTATTGCTCAAGCAGAGCATGCCAACATGGCTATATGGCTTTTGGACTGAAGCTTGTATTAAAGAATACTGGGTGTGCCGGCATACGTAAATGAAGACAGGCCTGAGGGGGACATGTGTGAGGGGCTGAGGTTTTGGCCTGGAAGTATGATTACTTACAAGAAAATTGGAAAGTTCAATTTGTTTCTGTACTTCTGTGGGTAAGCAGGGGAGTTTTACTACATGGCAGAGATTTACTGGGAAAACCTGTGAACACGTCAAATAAGCAACAATAAGGATTTCACCAGCTAATGGTCTTCCATGTCCTGCAACAATAGTCCTTCTTCAGAGCAGAGTTACAGCACTATTTCTTTTTCCTTTTTTTTTTTTTTTACTTGAAATTATTGTTCTACTTAAATATCTCCAGTACTACTTGTGGGAGCCACAGCTAATAATGGCAAACATGCCAGCTCAGATTTCTTCTTCACTGCTTATGCATGGTCCATCCCTTTCCCCTCTCACCTGGTGAATTTTTAAGCACTGTATGCAGAGCTTGTAGAAGAGAAAGTTCCCCACATACAGCCACCTCTTTACTGATTTTGAGGTAATCTTCTGTAGGAGGGACAATTTCAAACCCGTAGCCAAAACCCACTGAATCCTCATCCCTCTGTTACTCATTTTCAGTGCTGCCATTGCACCCAGAGGGGAATGTGGGCACTTGCTACTGCATGTCAGCTGTGGTTTGGGAAAGAAGGACCTAGTCTACTTCCATTTTGAAAAGAAACAGGCACATTCTTCCAGGAGATGGTTTCAGGCTATGAATCCTACATGAAAGGAGGCTCCCATGTCATTACAATTTCCTGTGGGGAGGCCCTTTCTCAGTGCAGCAACTTTTGAGAAAATTCTTGAGGTTCTTCTAACTTTCCTTATCCATTGCATGGGGAACTTTAAGTCAAGGACACTTAGGGATTTTTCATAGTGACAACGAACCACCAGAAAACTGGCAACTGTGACATTGACCGTAAAACTCCACAACAGATCTGGGCCTAAGTAATCTTTTCAGACTTAGTTGGTAAATGTTGCAAAGCAGAAATCTGAACCTAGTTCTCCCAAATCCCATGCTAACACTATAGTTGCTGCACCAACTGCAAGAGCAGGCAAAGATCAGCAGCAGTTCTTCCCACATCTGCTTATAGTAGAGTGCCCACATCTTCCCCATAAGTGTGTGGAGATGGCCGGTGGTGGAGAAAACATGGGTTTAGATGAACCTTAAGTTCACCTCAGTCCAGCTGCACCTGTGTCCTCGAGTAAGCACAGGGGCAGATGTTTTAAGCAACTGTGTCAAAAGCCAAGTCAGATGTTAGTGTTGTTATAGTAGTAACAGCAGCAGAAAGCGCAAGGGTGTATGACATTATAACCATAATGAAAGCAGCAGTCAATGGCGGAGCAGATGTGATTGTAATCATATCATAAACAGAGACAGACAGTGTGGACACAGATGGGGCTCTAATTGAAGCAAAGGCAGCTAGCTACAAGATGGAAGATGCTGCTGCAAAGCTGGTGAGGCAGATGCTACTGTGACTGGAGCAGATCTGCAGCAGGACCTGCAGCAGCAGCAGATGCTGCAGCTGTCTCAGAGCAACTGGGCATGTGCTCAGCAGCTGGGTGGCTGGTGTTTAAGAGGTAGCTGTAGATGCTCTTTGCTTTTGAATTCCTAGCAGTCACCACTTGCTGAATGGGGCAAGTGTTTTTACCTTTATACGATAATTTCCTCAAATCATTTATTGCAAAATAATCTCATTCATTCACTAAAGGATTTGACTCTAAAGTTTTAAGGCCAGAACCCACCTCCATGGCTGTCTATTCTGGCTCCTGACATGTCAGCTACTGCATTTCACCCCGCCATCACCCAGGCAAGCCCATAGTTCTCTGTTGACTTATCAAGAGAGATCAATAGAGACCTCTTTTCTGGAACTCCTTTACACGACAAGATTTTGGAAGAAAAGCCTGTCTGACATCAGTATATCCTTGTAAAGGCCTAGGTCAGCTCTGAGTCACATCAATGTTAATGCCAGTTTATGCTACTCTAATTGAAACACTTCCTATCACAGCTTATGTCCTCTATTGGCAATTTTGTTGTTTGCAAGGACTGTGTGGTTGCAGAGCTATATGGATTGTCATAAACAGTGATTGAATGCCCCAAAGTGATGGTAGTTGTTGTGGTCACAGTTTTCACTGCTGGTGCTCACAGGGTTACAGTACCTGAGAGCCAAAGTCCCATTCAAATGGGGCAGGTAACTTTATAACAGCAAACACCAATAGGGTTGAGGCACTCAATGCCTTCTTTGCATCAGCCTTCACTGGCCTCTGTGCTTAGTGAGGGGGTTCAAGGAGAAGAGCTACCTGAAGAGAATGAGGAAGAAGTCAAGGATTACTCCTGAGAACTTGACCCATACTTGGCTCATGGGATCAGATGGGCTGCATCCAAAGTAGTGAGAAAACTGGCTGATTTCCTTGCAACGCCTCCTCTTTCTGCCTTCTTTGAAAGGCCACAGAGGTCAGGGGCAATTAAGGGGTGGATATTCCATCCATTTTCAAAAAAGGCCAGAGCACTTGCCCTGTGAGGCTAGGCTGGGGGACCAGAGTGGGTTCTGCCTGGAGGAAAGGACCTGGTATAGCAGTCTGCCCGTACCTACAAGGAGATTATCCACAAGACAGAAACAGGTTCTTCACAGTGATGCCTGGTGGGAAGGATGAGAGACAATGAGCCCAAACCAAAACAAGAGAGGTTCAGACTGGTTATAAGGAAAACTTTCTTTGCCCTGATCACACTAAAGCAGTGGAGCAGGTTGCCAAGAAAGGTTGTGTGGTCTCTGTACATCGAGGTTTTCAAGATCCAACCAAATAAAGCCATGAGCAACCTGGTCTGATATCATAGCTGTTTCTGCTCAAAGCAGGAGGTTGGATTAGAGACTTCCTGAGGTCCTTTGCAACCTGAATTTTTCTTTCCTTCTGTGATTTTAAATCCCAGGTATGTTTTGCCCTTCTTACTGCAAACAAAGTTTGGAGATGAGGTGTGGTTTCAAGGCAGTCAGTTAAGTTTGCAGATTTAAGGAGCAACTGTACTGGGTGGAGAGCTCACAGTCAGTATGGGGGGGTTGGAGAAGAAAGGTTTTGGGGTGAGAGAAATACCAAAGAGGTGATGAATGCACTGGAAAATGAGGTGCAAGGGACACAGAGCTCCTGAATATGGTGAAACCAAACCAGACCTTGGTGAGGTCCTCACTGCAGGAAGGGAGGTAGAGCAATGTCATGACACTAAGATGAGACCATGATTGCATTTCTCAATAATGGCCAACCACTGCTCCATTTCACAACAGCCTTGTAAAGGCCATTCAATGAGAGACAGAGGAAAACGACAATAAAAGAGTTTCTGTGAAAAATCCTACCTCTACCACTTATACTGTTCTGTAACTGAGAGCTATTTTATAACCCAGCCATCTCTGTGAATGTATACTCCTCTCAGCTGGAGGGGAAGGTGACTGTGACACTCGCTCAAACCATCTCTGTAGATTAGGTTGCTCCAGGGATTTCACCCACTGAATACCTCTGTCCCCAGCCTGGGTCCCCTCTCAGCTTTGTGACAATCCTTTGTTGTGTCCAGACAGAGACCAATTCATCAGATAAGTAGTAGAGATTATGCAAACCTTTCCCAAACACAGCACCACATTCTGATAGTTTGGGACACATCAAGTAAAAAAACCCAGCATTCAAAGCATAAAATTTTATCATAAGGTAGTTTGTTCAACATCCTTGTTCAGAAGCCATGCATTGATATGAGCATCTGGGCTTGCCCCCCAAAACTGGATTTTTTTTGTAGAAGACAAGCTTGAATGCTGAAATTCAAAGATATGTGAAATTGGAAGGTAAACAGAGAAATAATTCTCTCCATGAGCCTTGAGATCTTGGTGAAGGAAGAGTGAATACTATAATCATGGCCAATTACAAAGACATGCCTCCGCGTTTAGGGCTTGCTCATTTAGGAAGGAGAGTCTCAGGTCTCTCTGAAAAAAGGTGATGTTTTCATTCACTATCCATTAGAACTATTTGAACATTTCTTAAAGTTATTTATAAGTCATTATATACAAACATTTACGAACTGTGTGTGCAGATGATGAAGACTGGATCTTAGCCCTTGGGAAATAGCTTGAGTCCTCTTAGTTACACCATAATAATTGGTATGACAAGCTCCAAATTTCTTCCTTTTCCTCTTTTTTTCCTTCATTTCTAACTGTAATTTCTATTCAAATGAAATCTTAAATATTCTGCCCTGACCTTTGCTGGAAGGAATTTAATTACCTGCAGAGTTTACATAAATTATATGGCCTGTTTGTCTAAGATTAATCCTACTCAGAGATCAATAGAGCCATGGAACATCAGGATAAAATGGCTTCTTGCGAATGCCACCAAAGGTCACAAAAATCTTTCTGGAAAGAGGGGGCGAGAGACATGGTGTGACACATTCCTGTCGTCAGTGCAGTGTATGTCATTGCTGCTGCCTCTGCAGACACTCGGGGATGATTTATCAGCTGTTAGAGGACATTTGGTACAAACGCACTATAAGAACCAGCTGAGTAAAATTAATTGAATGCGGTGATGACTACAATTCATCATTCTCAAAAAACAGCTCAAAAAGTGTGAGAAGGATGATACATTGACCATAGCACAGATAAACTGCTTTTCATATCAGTCTTTGGGAACAACCTCGTGCTGCCACAAATGCCATGCCAGTTTCCACACGGAAAAGATAGCTATTACTCTTTGTTTATGAGATGGAGAGGACATGCAGAGTATGCCTAGCCAGGAGACTCATTACAAATGACATGCTTGTAGCTTGGTAGAGCTGCTTTCTGTGTGCCCGAGGTACATGTTTACCAGCAAATTTGAGTTCATTCTCATATTAGCTTGACAGAATTAATGCAGTGAAAGTGCAACACAGTCAACTCTTCCAGGCTCACCAAGGCTAAGCAGAGTGCCAAGAAACGTTTTTCCTGTGTTGAAAAGAAACTGGGTTGAGAGAATGGAGAAGGGAGAAACAGCCAGTATCCTACCTGTTAGAGCAGCAATGTGAAAAACCTCCAGAGACTTTACTACACCTGATTGAAACCATAGACTCCAATCTCAGTTTTCCACTGAGAAAACCTCTGATTTTGACAATGAATGGCCATATTCAGACCCTCACAAGAGCTAAGCACCAGGTGCAAAACTTTTTGCTAATATTGCTGATGTGAGGGCACATTTTCACAAGTGTTCACCATCCAGCAGCTCCCACTGTGACAGTTTTTGAAAGAGACCAGTACTCAGTGTACATAGTTCTTATGACTTCTAGCCAATTAGCTCTGTGCCAAAATAGGAACTGAGCTTTTATGAAAATCAGAACCTCACTGTGGTGATTAGCATTTTTTTTTAAATCTGCCCCAGCTGGGCAGAACAATTTTAACTTGACTTTGAGAGCCATAGGTTGCATTTGCTGCCTCTAAAAGAGGGAAAATGCAGACAAATTGGTACCCTGGTTTGTAGAAATATGATGGAGATCTCTGGTGAGAACCATATTTTGGGTCACGGTGTGAATGAGTTTCTAAGCTTTACTTGGGATAAAGTTCTATTGGGAAGTGAGATTTACCAGTTTTATCTCCAGAGTATAAATTGTTGGGGCTGTAATAAACGCAGATTATAAACCAACTGGGAAAGTTCATTTTATTGCATTTCTGCATGACATAGCACAACAGTACTTGACCGAAGACTTCTGTTACACAAAGCATACAGCATGCAATTTCATACATAGGAAGATGACTTGAAGCTATACAATCTGGAGCTTCATTCAGAGTATGGTTTGATTCAGGCCCTTGGTTTGACCCACTGTGGAGGGGAAGCCTAGGAGCTGAATTTGAAGTGGGATAAAACTTGGATGTTTAAAACGGCCCTAAAATCCCAGCAGTGTTTTGATGTGGAATTATGCTCTGAACAGCATTAGCAATATTAACAATCTTTTAATTACTGCGCAAGCCTCTTTCGGCAAGCCTGGAGTCAGAACACCATGCTGAGGGAGCATTCAAACAGAAATGATACACTCAGGGTAATAAAACACCCATTGTTTCTATGTCCTATAATAAAGCCGGGAAACCACAGATGAGATCAGGACCATATTTTGCAGGGCACTGCACATACAAGCAGGATGAGACAGACCTTCCTTAGCTCACAGACCAAGGGAGAGGGAGGGAGAAGAGTGAGGCTGAGAGGAAAAGGGACTTCTCCACATTGCCCACTTTGGTGAGAGCTGCAGGAGCTGAGCCCGACTCTGCCTTCTCACTCACAGCCCTGCAGAGCGGGCAGTACAAACTGCAGCTCAGATGGACATTTTAGGTTCCTCTTATAACATAAGACCTTCAAGGGGAATCTTTTTTTCTGACTTAGAGCCTAGGGGGTGTCAGAAGAGGTCTGCTCACTTGCATGAGCAGATACACACACTTGGTGTGTGGTTTTGCATGGTACCAATCAGTATGGGGCTGTACCTGGTACCTTGTACAGAGACAATTGGAAATTGTCTACTAAGTGTTTGTAAAGCAACCCAGGAACACTGATTGTCGGTGTAAAAATGCAGTTCAAATAATTAACTAATGAGAGCATCCTTGAGTTTTTCATCCATTTCCCACTTGGTATTATGTTGACGGTGTGGGTTAAGCCAAACTTGAAAACATTCACATACATTCTGTGCTACTGCCAAACTCATACTGTCATCACCACGCTGAGGCAGGCTGCTAACACTTGGGCTTCACAACAGACCTGTGCGGATGTCTACCTTGTTTTGTTATCTATTGAGAAGTGGCAACTGTATTAATACCAGCCCGCTTTGGCACAGCCTGAGGCACAGGCTCCCAGCAGCCTGGAGAAGTGCCCTTCAACGTGTGGGATTGTGTTAGAGCAGCCCACTCACTGGCCAGGACACATCAGGCATGTCTGTGCCTTCAGTCTCATCTCTGAAGGCCACGTGGCCACCTTTGAAGTGTTCTTTTCCACTGAATCTCAAGAGAGTCTTTGGCTGGGTTTGTGCTCTTAGGGGATGGGGGTGCAGGACAAGACATCTCATCTTTGCTATAAAAGCAGAGCATAATAGCTGTACAGTCAGGCATTGTCAAATTTATACTTCTATTTAATCTGTTCCAGTAACCCAGCTCTGAGCTTCTGCATGTCTGGTTTTTGGTTTGGTTGGGGTTTTTTTGCTACCTAAGACAAACTAACAGACAACACTGGGGAGCAAAATGTCTTATCAATAGATTGTGGTGATAGTGACACAGGAATTTAATTCAGGAGGCTATATCTACATCCATTTTATTCCTTTAAGGACTAAGTTATATGCTTGCTAATGTGAAAGACCCAGAAATCATAGAATCATAGAATAGTTTGGGTTGGAAGGAACCTCTAAAGGTCGTCTAGTCCAACCCCCGGGCAGGGACATCTGCAACTAGATCAGGTTGCTCAGAGCCCCCTCCAACCTCACCTTGAATGTTTCCAGGCATGGGGCATCCACCACCTCTCTGGGCAACCTGTGCCAGTGTTTCACCACCCTCAGCGTAAAAAATTCCTTCCTTATATCTAGTCTCAATCTACCCCCCTTCAGGTTAAAGCCATTCCCCTTTGTCCTGTCGCAACAAGCCCTGCTATAAAGTTTGCCGCCATCTTTTTTAGAAGCCCCCTTGAAGTACTGATAGGCTGCAATAAGGTCTCCCCAAAGCCTTCTCTTCTCTAGGCTGAACAACCCCAACTCTCTCAGCCTGTCTTCATAGGAGAGGTGTTCCATCCCCCT
>NW_008794640.1:869316-907513 GCF_000699145.1 Aptenodytes forsteri
AGGTCCCTCTGGATGGCATCCTGTCCCTCTGGCGTGTCGACCACACCACTCAGCTTGGTGTCATCTGCAAACTTGCTGAGAGTGCACTCGAACCCACTGTCTATGTCATTGATGAAGACACTAAACAGTACCGGTCCCAATACGGACTCCTGCGGGATGCCACTCATCACCAATCTCCATGGTCCATAGAACCATGTTAAACATTGTTTCCAGTACAACTTTAAATTAAAAGTTTGATTATGCAGTTACATGGTGATCATCTATAGGAGAGAGGTAAGAGGGGGGATATTGGTTCATTTCTCTTACATGTCAGGACACCACCACCAGAGATCATAAAGCAGTTTACAGGTTGTGACATTTGTGCTCCAAAGGAAGGAACACTCTTGAAAAGAAAATTAAAATAATGATGCAAACTGAGTTACAGCAGTTTTTTATCTGTGCATGTTACGTCCGTGCAAATCTGTGAAAAAAAACCAAAACAGGTCAGCTTGGGCCCTTTAGGTATTTCTAAATATTCTTGACTAATATATAATAATTAAAAATCAAAAATCCTTGAAAACATATTACAAACATTATCATTCTTGGCATAGCAAAAATTAAAAGCAGTAGTTATTGAATATAAAGCATATTTTACCACATCTAACCTTAGCTATGACTACAAATTCTCATCATTCCTTCATCAATAATTTCCAATATTAGCCCAAGGCAAAACCTTTTCAGCACTCTCCTTCTATTAACCATCCCAAGATATGTGAGCTTTAGTACCTAGGTCCTTTTATGTGCCTTTTCTTGAGGTGAAATTCTTAGCTATGAAGGGGCTGTGGCACTTCACCCCTTCTTTCCAATGTCCTTCATGCAATCCCAACTGGTAACCAAGCGCAGCAAATGTTTATGCACAGAGCTGAAACAAATCAGCATTGATGCCACCACTGAGAACTGAGTGACCTTTGGCAGAGGAGCCCTGCTTCCAAGGTCCAGCAGGCAATGAGGATTAATTTTATGGTCTGGACAGAGTCCTGAATTCCAAGCATAGAAATTGGATGTTTGTAATAAGCTATTTACAGTTGCAGTTCTATTATTTTTATTGGTCCTCAAGGACTCACAAACAATGCTGCACATTTTGGTCACCATCTCCTAACTCATTGTGTATTCACTGTCTCCATAAATAGATGTTGCTTTTTGGACAGCATCCTCCATATCTCTCTTTCAAAGCAAGGAGGCATTGGGCTAGGAATTGTAAAGGCTGAGAGTAAAAGAAGAGGCACAGTTTTCTCAGCTCCCACATGGAGTGGCTATAACTGTGCCACCAGCGGAAAAGTTGGGAACTACAGGAACAACCATAGCATTTTTAGTGACACTTACATACTTGCAGAATGTCCAAAAGAGGAAAGACCTATCAGAACTTAGAGGACAAAATATCCTGATGAAATCTTTTTGTGCCATTGCAATCAAAGCCTTTCCTCACTGCTCTCTGGTACCTGAATACCACAGAAATGATATTCAGCACATTTTATCTTAGCGTGCAGTTTTCATCCAATGTACAAGGCCCAGGCAAATCTCTATGGGCAACTCATTCTAGATATATAAGGTATGTTGGTGTATGAGGTATGAGTCATTTTTCCTGCATGCCCAGCCTAAGGCCTGCAGAGTAAGTGCCTGCAGGGGCACAAGCTATTCAGGAGTCATGGCTGCAGTTGACATTATAAACCTTAACTCTGCCAGGCACCATTTCCCCATCATTCAGTTCTTCTTCCTCCATGAATTTGTAGAATATTGCAAATGCTCAGTACAGGCAGTACACATTTATCAAGCGTGAAGCTGGGAAGCTTCATATACCAGGAATACCTTGCCTCCACTGCATTTCAAGCAGCAAATTTTGTCCATATGCTGCTCTTTGAAACACTTTTCATGAACCAGCCTCACAAAATTACTGATTGATATGTCTTATTGTAATAATGTTAACTAAAGGTTAAAGCAAAAACGGACAAGGACTACAGCAAGCACCTGCAGAGAAAACACAGATTAAATTATATTATAAAGTGATTACTTGTTTCACACTTTCCAATGAAATGACTGGGGACACTGAGCAAGAACTGGGATGGGGAGAGGGATTATTATATACTCCAGTCCAAACTTGTGTCATCATTATACTGATGGTATCGGTATAATAACTTCTCCAAAAATTACAGGAGTGAAAGGAAAGAAACCTGATGGGAAGAGGCAAGACCCTCAGCCAGTAGTGTTTGAGGGGAGCAGACTTATAACCCCATAGTCAATTATTAACCAAGGTCAATATTTATGGCACAGGGAAACATTTTAAGTCTACATTATTTATGTAGAGACTTGTAATGAGCACTTCATGCTTGAATAGAGAATGTATATACTGGGATAATTTTAATAAGAAAGCTGCCTGTCATAGGAAACAGGATATATCTCCTCGGAAATGGTCTATGTGTCTGTCTGTCTCTCACTCTTGCTCCAATTGAATCAGTCAATATTTTCCACCATTACAATTAATGATCAGAAATATCCTTCAGCTGGAAGTTGGCAAGAACGGAATGAGTTGTTTTAGACTTTGGTTTTGAAGCTCCTATTTATGCAAACTGAATCCAGACTGTGGATTTTTCTTGGAAAATGGTAATGTAACCTAAATTATGTGAGGAACTCCAGCTATCCATTCCACATATCCAAATAGACAGAGGCCACTGCTGGGAGCATTTTCATTCCTCGACTTGATGTAGTTTCTGAATCACACTTCCATTTGCCTCATGAATCCTTTCTCCTCCTGGAGTATGTATCAAGGATAAGGATGTGATACAAACTCTTGAACTAGGAAATGACAGCTTTGCTGTGACAACTGCAGAAGAAACAAGTGGCTGGGTTATATGACCGTAACATATGAGCCTTTGCATTTGGGATTTAGCTTGTATTCCACACATTCATACAGCATCAGTCATTCACTGAGAGCCCGCTCTTTATGCCGTTGCTCTCACACACACAGAAGAGTATCACAGTATGCTGAGTCAGGTTTTAAAGGAATTTAGGCACATAAAGATGCTGAATGGCTTCTAATAGGATTTCCAAGTATGCCTAAGCACACAACTTCTGAAAGGCACCTCTGAAAACCCCATAAAGCAGCTATGTGCACCTTAAAGTGCTTGAAAATCTTATAATTGAAAGCAAGTAAATTTCTTGCACTCTTGCCTGTGATTTTCAAGAGGGGCTGGAGAGCTCTAAGTGTTATGGACTCTTCAGTTGTTGTGTTCCTTTGGAAATCCCAGCCTAAGACCTTATCCAGTGACAACATCATCAAAGAGAGGAAGCTCAGTAAAGTGATTTAGAAGTTGGTACTAACACTCTAAATCAATCGAAAACATGTCTCATGCTAGGTGATATCTGCTATTGATCAAAGGGACAGGACAAGTCAAGTCAAGGAAACATGATTGGGAAAATAATAAAACAGCACCAATGAATGTTTCAAGGTTTTTCTTAGCTTGAACGGCTACACTAAAGCACACTGCTGGCTGAGAGGTGATCATCTGTGGGATACAGACAAAGAGGAGACAGTGTACATTAGAGGAACAGTAAAAATAAATTTCCCTCCTCACGACCCTCTGTTCAATCTACAGTTTATTTATGTTGTTCTTAACATTAAGACTATACCCAACTAATTCCTTTCTGACAGATGATACATTGCTTAAATAGCACAGTAGATGGGTAGTTTTTAAAGACCTCGCAAAGCAGTTGGTCTCTCTGTGAAAAAGCTATGGGAGATACTGTCAGCTCACAGACCTGCTGATGGAGTTAGATAGGATTATAGCTTGGAAAAGGTAGAGAAGTTGGGAGACCTGTTTCTTGGATAGGGCTTTTCTCAAAAAGAGCCATCTACAGGGACATTCATCTTACCCAGAGGAAGCTTTTCCCCTAGGGTGACTGAAGTCACCTTCCGTCCCAAAGGGAGGTAGACTATTGTTGTTGCTTGCTGGGTGGAGTTGTATTGTTTCTTCTTTTTCTGTTGGAACTAAAAGTCTGGTTGAGAAACATCTTACTGGCATGATATCTGAAGGCCACCCACACATCCCTGTAACTTAAAACTCTGTTACTTAACATAGAGGTAACGTGTCTCCCGAGGGAAGAGGAGAAAGGGATTATGTTGCAGAGTTACAAACATCTGCAGGGAAGGAAGCACATGAAGCATGTATGTTTTACAGAAGGAGCTCAGGAGAGGGGGAGAGAAAAGCTCTTTGTTGCCTGGAAGGAAGGATGTTCATGCTCCAGGGGCAGATGAGGAAGGCGATGTGAGGTCATGACTGAGAAAGGTGAGGTGAACTAGGGCTGAACGTCACCTGGTATGAACTGGCAAAGGAAGGGAGGGGGCCCTGTGATGGTATGGCTGTTTCCTCACAAAGTTACCCGACTGCAAGCTGTCCTAGAGATACTACCCCTCATAAATGGGCTTTGGGCTGAACAACATTATCGTGCATCAAAAACTGCACAGAGAGACACTGCAAGTTAGGACAAACCAGCAGCCCCCCTGCCTCACTTCAGTGTCTTCTCCTTGGAAGGGGCTTGTAGCAGAACAGATTAGTTTGCACTCTTGCTTTTTTAGTTTTTGTAACATAAAGTAGTTAATGAATTAAAAAATAACAACCTTAAAGCTGATGCAAGATACTCCATTGCAGCTGTAAGAAAAACTACACTGATCCAGCTGGGCTGCTGCGGAATAACTCAAGACAGCTGGAGACATGGTTAAAGAAACATAGTCCTCCACAGCTGGGACTCCTAATGAAAAAATATCGTGTGACGGTCTCAGAGAATTGCTACTACAGAGGAGAGAAACCCTGGAGACAAGGGAAAGATAGTCTTTGGGAGGTGCAAAATTCTCACAGTTAGCCAGAGAAAGTAGTTGTGTGTGCAGGAGAGCTAGTGCAGCCTGGTTTCCTATGGATTTGTGCCTGTGGTGAGATTCGTGGTTGTCTGATCTGAAACAGATGCCAAGCGAAGCTTTTATCAAAGCCAGGGAATTAAAAAACTCTCTCTCCCAGAAGGATTCTCTTCTGAGTCTTTCCTCCAGTGAAGAGATTAATAGTCTTCGTCTCTCTCCTACCTGCCTGCCTGAGACTTGCAGGAATTTGTTACTGCTTTGTGTGACTGAAATGAAAAGAGCCAGTGGGTTAAAAATGCATCAGACAGAGGAAGAATACACACACACACTGAGTGTGATCTACTTTTTTAGGAAAACAGGCTGAAAATATAGTTGATGGGGAACGTGTCAACTATGCAACATATAACCTCTTTAGCTCCTGAAGCGTCTTCCTGGTCTGGAAGTTTTTTTGTTATATAAGGAGTGGGAGAGGAATGACAGAGCTGTGTAATAAGGGCACTGTGGGCTTAAAGCTGGCAAAAATGAACCTGTTATTTTCAGCTACTCTAAAGAGCTCTGGATAAGAGCAATCCTGCAAGCTGCCTGCCTGACCTATGTAACAAGAGTTTCACTGGCTTGCATCAGCCAGCCACTGGCTCTTCTTATGCCAACCAGGCCAACATTATTGTATTACATTTAATGGAGCTCCTTATGTCATTCCAGCCTTGCTTCTGTTTTCTGATCCATGTGCTTTCCCTCTCTTCCATCACCTCTCCCTCATCTCAGCTGGAGTATGCATACGTGCTCCTCTTCCCCCTGTACCAGACACCACTGCAGTGCAGTGCTTATGATTACAAATCATCTCATTAAAGCCAGACAGACACTCAGCTGGATGCAAATTACTGACCTCCTCAATTTATGAATGTCAGACTTTTCAGGGTGGGAAGGGAGGGGGGAGCAGGGTAGAAAGCGTTCCATTAAATGGTATCCATCAACCCTATCACATTTATAAGCTAATAAAAAGGCTAAAATGAAGTTCATTGGGACTGGCTGGATCTAGTAGTACCAGCCGGTTCTATGAAATATTAATAGAAACAAGACATGTCTCTGTGTTAGAGTCTGTTAGGTGAAAGGACGATACTGTTATTGATAAGTTACTGCCCTGTCCATTCTTCTGAGTGGCATCTTCAATTTCTCTTCTGGCAGTGTTAATCCTCCTATGTACATGACAAGACAAGGCTGAAACACAGGAGATCCTATTACTGAAGAGTAAAGACCCAGATTTTACAGGGGATCAAAAAGATAGCCTCGACTTGCAGGTGATACCTACTATTTTGACCCTTTTCCATCACCTATGAACTTTGCTGTCTTCCTGTGATTCAAACACATAGCTTTGCCTTGAACTGGGAGAGGGAGATGTGTCAGGAAAGGTCTTGAACCTGAACCCTGAGTCCTGGGGAAAAAAACCGCAAACTGTGTTGAAGAATTCAGACTGAAAAAACATGCTTAGCAGCACGGCAGAAGAGATAGTCTCAGATAGTCTGGATGATGAAGGTTTTCCTATTGCAGTGGCTGCTCAGTTCAGCAAGTTCTTAGACTTATTTTGAATTAGGAGTAAATGCATGCTAAAAAATCTGCTGCTTGCTGGCATATCTAGGCAACCTTGACATTCATATATCAAGGCGGTTAGCACAGCAGATCCAGACAGATAGGAAACCAACAGAAAAGCCAAACAATAAACAGGCCTGCATTAATCTCAAAGATCTGCAGATGGTCCTTTCAGGTTGCATGAGCACTATGCCATTAGAGGGAAGGAAAATGTACTAAATGACGTCTGTCCTATGGCTGAGCAGACCATTTCCGTCCACGTTAATATCAATTAAGCGCTTCTCACCAAAGCTGAGAAACATTCTCTTCTAGCCTGGGCCAACCAGCTGGGCTGCTGGGGGTCTCTGCGATTACTGGGAAGTACAGCCCATAAAAGAATGAAAACAACTAATGGAGGAGATCTCTGAGTCGCTGCGAGCAAGAGTTTCACAAAGACAGAAAGACACATCATAAAATTTTTGTTCTTCTACGTGTCTCTCCTCCCCAGATAATGGCCAGTCACAAGCTTTTAGAAACAGAATAAATGCACTGGAACATATCTTTTGGCAGAGCAAGGCAGATGGAATGATAAATTAGCTGGCGGGTGGAAGACTACCTACTGTGCGGAGAACAGGTTGTCAAACAGATTCATTTATGGCTGTGAGAGTGATCAGTTGGATTCTGAGCGGTTAGTGGAAATAATTGTATCGCATATAAACAGCATGCTACTTACAAAGGACAGATATGCTATTGACTAGATACCAGAAGCACAA
Organism: Aptenodytes forsteri; assembly: GCF_000699145.1. Lineage (NCBI taxonomy): Eukaryota > Metazoa > Chordata > Aves > Sphenisciformes > Spheniscidae > Aptenodytes > Aptenodytes forsteri. The sequence continues at coordinate 876,541 of NW_008794640.1, forward strand.
CTTGTCATTCAGCAAACATAAATTTGAAGCTTAAAATCAAATCCTTTAGATTTTCCCAAAAGAGTTCCATCCAGAGCACAGCTCAAGCATAAGCGATGTCAGTCAAAAAGGTAACAGTAGCAATGAAAGGCTGGTGAGCAGTTTATAGCGATATATTCATATTTTTGTCTCACCCAGAGGGGACAAGGGCCAAATGAGTCTTCAAAAAACAGTAGCTATTGCACACACAGACATCTATTCGCCAAGTGTCATGCTGCATAACTGCTTACAGCCAAAAAATATCCATTACTACAGTGAACAGATGTAAGCAAGAATAACAGGAAAGGAGTGCTGCTTAAAAGAAGTTTTGCAGTGATATTCAAAATTATTCAAAATACAATGATACAGGGAATCTCTCTGGGCAACAGTAAACCAACTATATTGGTCCCACTTTTTACTAGAACTGCTAGCATTTTAAACCATCTTTCAGGAAGAGTTTGATGGAGTTGATACCCCTGCAAAGATGAACACAAGCTTATGAGGAAAAAAACACCCCTTGAGCCGGATGAAGGTAGACAGCAGTTAACATGGCAATCGTCTGCACTGCCTTACCACTGCATGGATTTTGGCCTGGCTTGGTGTGCTGGCCTCAAGGCAAACAGCTGGCGGCAACATTTTTTCTGTCAGAAGTCAACTGGAGTTGTTAAAGGTTGTGGGGGAATACTTTAGTGAAATACTTCTCTTCCACTGATCAGCATCTTCTCCTGCTTCAAAGAGATTAACTACAGCAGAAAAGAAATGGATAGAGCAAACAAGTCTACAACAGATACAGGGGCTCATAACCTTCACTTGTGTTCCACGGCAGAAATCTGCCCAGGGGCAGCAGACTTTCAAAGTGCCATGGGCAGGGCTCTGTGCAGATATCCATGTGCAGGACTGATGTCCCAGTTTGAGAAGAAGCAGCAATGGATAGGGAAGCATAGTGCTGGTGGATCATAAATATTCTGGTGTTTGGTACTGATGGAACACCTGACTTCGAGTTTTTGGAGAAGAGATAGGATCGATTTGTCTAGGCTAAGCACAGGAATCCTACAACCCATTTTGGTCGTCAAAAGCTCTTAACTAAGAAAAAAATGTTATGAAGTACTTTGAGAATTAAACATGTCCAACAAAATTTCTGTGAAGAACTGTCAGCTTGAGTCAGCTTCTGGAAGAGCTTGAAGAGTTTCTCTCCTCTTCAGACTTAGCAAGCTAATTTCTAGAACAGAAAATTAAGGTAAAAAGGTAATACCAATAGAGCCTGTAGTCTAGCAAGTGTTCATTCTCTGTTTTTTTTCTCTCCAAGGACAGCCAAAAGAAGTCAGGTTCTACCTAAGCTACTATCTGGCCCCATCAGCAGAGTATGTGTCCTATATCCAGTGACTGTGTCAAGGAAAATCTATTAAACTGACAGTGACAAATACCCAACTCTACCCCTTCCAAGGAGACTATAGTCAGCCTTGCTTGTGCATTCTTTTTGTCCTGGGAATTCTTGAATCCTCTGCTACAGCTGCACAGCTTCATCAAGAGGTCTGGAGGGTAACTCAAATCCAGCTTGATAATTAGTGATGATTAACAGCATTTCCCCAGTCAGAGGAGGGACTTGAACCTGGACCACTTACATCCTGGGTGAGTCCTTCAGCCACTGACTGCTGTACAAAGTGTGGTGGGGAAAGAAGGTTGTGAAGTGACAATAAGAACTCGGTCACCATTTCAGAGGAAACAAGTAAGACTTGTTGGGTTCTCAAAAAAAAAAAAATTGTAAGCATGTACCTTTCGGGGTAGTGCCCCAGCTCTGGATCTGGAGTGAGGACTCTGGAGACATGCATCTTGCCCCTGCCCACCCAGGCCCTGCTCCTGGTTATCTCTCAGCTACATACTGCAGCTCCCTGCTTAGCATACAACATACAACGAATCTTCGGGGTAGTGCCCCAGCTCTGGATCTGGAGTGAGGACTCTGGAGACATGCATCTTGCCCCTGCCCACCCAGGCCCTGCATTTCTCTCCTGGTTATCTCTCAGCTACATACTGCAGCTCCCTGCTTAGCATACAACCTGCTTTGAATCCCACTCTAAGCACATAATCTCCCTGTAAGCTGCTTAGTGAGCCGCAGTATTTGCTTAGTGGTACTACACTGGGCAGACAAGATGGTTATTGGAGCTAGTCCTTACCAGGCTACTACAAGTAGTCTCTGATGAAAAAGGACATTGAGCATGTGCTCCTACACAGAGCAAGAACTCGAACCACTGGACTATATATACATACATGCATATGCATGCATATTTTTATATGAGACAGAAAGAATTTAGAAAATCTGTACTTCCATTTCAGGGGTGAGGGCTCACAGGTTATTTTCTCTCTTATTTATAATCTTTCTGTTTTAACTCTTCTTCAATAAATTCTGCTAGGCATGAGGGTGCATTCCCCCAAAATGCTGCCCTAATAAAAGATATGCTCCCTGATTGAATAACTTTGCAGAAGGAGAAAACTTTCATAAAATCACAGTGTTCACTTTGGGCCAAATTTTTTGGTGCTTTATCAGTCATTTACTCTTCATTACCAAGGCAATTCTCCCACTGAAGCCAGTGAGCTAGAAAAAAACGTGGTCTCCATGAGCATCTAGACTCTATTTAGCCAAGGACAGTCAAAATAAAGGAGGGAAAAACTACACTTTTTTCAAATGCTTGGAATGAACATACCCCTGAAAAAGCTGTGATAGATGTGCTTATGTGGATACTGACCCACCAGGCTTCCCCAGGCAGTATTGATCGCCAGCATTTTAAGCCAGCAGAGGAGAAAGGCATTGATCTGCTGAAGAGTGGCTGGAGCCACTGTATCATGCTGAATATCTGCACATGGAATCGTAGTCTAATTTGAGTCGGAGCCCAGCTCCGGGTTGTTTCCAAGTGCTTTTCATCCAAGAAGAGCTTGTACAAATATTCACCTGGTAGGGTAGTCTATTTTTGTCTATGCCTTTGCTTAGCTGTACAGAATGTGCTTGGCTGATGCAAAACCTGCTGAAAACTCTGCCCAGGGCAAAGAAAGTAGTGTTCCTGCAGCAGACTTTTCCCTTTCTGTACCCCCTCTTATTTTTATTTGAGCTGTGCTCATCCCCCCTCTTTCTCATCAATGAGTTAATGTTTCTCTGAATTTGTTTGCACTTTGGTATCAGATGCTAACCCTCTCTCCTTCATATCATCAGCTGGCTCTGTCCATGATGCCAAGTGACACAGTGGGTGACGGCAGAGCACTTACTAACAGTTGCATCAGAAAAGGCTCGTGACACCTGCTGCTCAGTAATGAAAAAGAAGAGTGAGCTCACACTGAAGGTGATTCAGCAACGCTTCTTTGCTGCTTGTTACAAAAGAGACAGCATGCTTTTATCAGTCCAACAGCATAGTCCCCTACAGCCTTTTACTGTAAGAGGATTTACAGAATCTTTACATGAGCCAAATGGCAGAAGCAACATCAGCTTACATAGACTCAGGTATTTCTGTCTGCACTTGTTTTTATTACACTATGCTTGATGAGTCTTGCAGTTTCTCTTCCAGATGAGGTAGAATCTGAAAGAACCTGAAACGGCTGATTCATTATTCATCTTCCCAGTTAAGCAATATCCAGAACAGGTGGGAAGGAGGAGGCTACCAAAGGCCAACTACACTTTCCAACTCCAAATAGCACATAGTTGCTTGAGATTTACAGACAACACAGGCAGCAGTTAATTTCCTTTACATTTCTGCTGATCTTGATACAACAAAATGAAATCATCTCCGGGATTGCTCCATATACACCTTATACACTTCTGCACTTCACAAAGCTTGCATGAATGAAAATGGTATGAGCTGACATTGTCCTTTATCCTATCTAGACCCTTATATTATATATATTCAGCCCTGAAGAGAAGAATTTGGGGATATTGGTGGATGAAAATTTGGACATGAGCCGGCAGCGTGTACTTACAGCCCAGAAAGTAAATCGTATCCTAGGCTTCATAAAAAGCAGTGTGGCCAGCAGGTTGAGGGAGGTGATTCTGCCCCTCTACTCTGCTCTGGTGAGACCCCACCAGGAGTACTGCATCCAGCTCTGAGGTCCCCAGTACAGGACACACATGGACCGGTTAGAGGGGGTCCAGAGGAGGGCCACAAAAATGATCAGAGGGTTGGAATACCTCTCCTATGAAGAAAGGCTGAGAGAGCTGGGGTTGTTCAGCCTAGAGAAGAGAAGGCTCTGGGAAGACTTTATTGTGGCCTTTCAATATTTAAAGGGGCTTATAAGAAAGATGGAGAGAGACTTTTTACCAGGGCCTGTAGTGACAGGACAAGGCGCAACGGTTTTGAACTGAGAGGGTAGATTTAGATTGTGTATAAAGAAGAAATTTTTTCTGATGAGGGTGGTGAGACACTGGAAAAGGTTACCCAGAGAAGTTGCGGATGCCCCATCACTGGAAGTGTTCAAGGTCAGGTTGGATGGGGCTTTGAGAAACCCAATCTAGTGAAAGATGTCCCTTCCCATGGCAAGGGGATCAGACTAGATGATCATTAAAGAACCCTTCCAACACAAACCATTCTATGATTTAAAGATTCTATGATTATGTTATCCTTTATATTAACCATTTATCTGAGCTCACTGAGGACTGTTCTACCATTGGTGCAACTGTTTCCAGACTAAAGCATGTATTCTGATCACAGTGCTTGTTACCCTCACTCCCAGCTCTCAGGTATTTCCTTTTCCAGTGTTGTAGAGGGACCTCTCAGAGAATGGGGAAGGCCATGGCATGTTGCTTAATCGCATGATAGTTGAAGGTTGCCATCTTAACTGGGTGTGCTGCTCTCTGTATCCCAACACTGCTGCTTGTCCTTCATAATGAGCCCACCTACCACATGAGTGTTGGGTCTCAGCGATCTGGCACATAGAGCAGGACAGAGACTTAAGCATCTGTCTGAAATCTGGATGTACGTGCAAGAGAGCGGGAGGCAGAGGTCAATTTTTTTGAGCTCTTGATGTATAGTGACATGAACAGAACTGGCCAATGGACCTGCAAATTGATGAATCAAATGCTACCCTGTTATGGAGAGAAGTATGGGAAGACACATCTGCCTCATACACTGTCTCCAAATCCTGTCTACCTTCGTATGGATGAGATAGCAATAATTCTGCCACATCTTAGTCTTTACGCATAAGAGATGAATGTGACCCTCCTACCTTAATCTTTACTATGACTCACTCCTTTATGCTTCATTGTCCAAATTAGTAAAACAAGGATGAATTAGTACTAATTCAAGTCTCAACTTCTGCAGCTGTAACCTAGTGCTATAGGTTAATAATAGCTAATCTCTCAGAAAAGCCCAGCTTCTAGGATGCCCACACCCTTACACATTAACCAGACAAAACCAGAATGACAAGTCAAGACAAAAAATTTCCCAGCCTCCTCATGTCTCCATGACTAATGTTAGTGCTGTCGTGGAAAATCAGGGGGAAAGTGAGTAAAAAATATAAATGATATTTATGCCTTTCAGCCACGTCTTGTTTGTTTTCTCTTTATCGTGCATTATATTAATGAGGAGGATAATCGTTATTTAATATCCTCTTCCAAAAAAGGCACTCAACCAAGGCACATGAGGGCTTGAAATAATTAGGACGATATAATTGGGCACATTATAGAGGGCATGAAATTAACTGTAGTTAAATTAACTCTTCTTTCTCAAATGAGCATAAAGGAGAAATCGCTGAGAACACATCTTTCTCATACTAATTGGAAGCAGAGGAATGCAGTATTTTATCTGCCTGAGTTTTAACTCTGAACCACAGTTGTGCTTGTACATTTTTCCATTGTACACCACCTATAATTGTGGTCAGCCCTTGTTTCAGTTTGCTGGAGTCTCTCCTGCCTTTAGGCAGCACTGAAAGTAGAGCTCACTGCTTGGTGCTATAATCCCATCTAGGTTGACAACTGGATAGGAGACTTCCAAGAACATTTAAATATGTCATTGATTTATCAGACCAGGACTGGATCAATGTTCCTGTTTCATGAAAGGGAATGTTAGTGACCATTTTTCACAGCAGAAACACTGATCTTTGATCTTCTGTTCATTCACTGCCTTGTCCCCATGGACCTGCCCAGCCATCCTGGGATGTGTCTGACCACAGTTCCCCTCAATGGACCTGATCCTGACCCCACCTGCAGGCTGATGTTCTGGTGTGACCTCAGCCTATCTCCAATCCCATGGAGATGCCCGATGCCTGGGGCTGCCTCTGGCTGCCCTCTTGCCTGACCTGCTCCCTGGCTAGGGGCAGTGGGGTGGGCCCTGGCTGTGAGGCCCCTGTGCTGCCAGTCCCCAGCAGGAGACCCCACAGCCCTCAAGGAGCCCCCAGCCCTTACCGCACCTTGACAGCTTTCTTCCTTCGAAGCAGAAGTCTTCATTGCATGGTAAATGCAAACATGCTCACAACAGTTCTGTTCTGTCCAGAAGCCACAGTTTAATATCCCATTGTTATGAGGCTCTTTTCCATCCAAAAAATGGAGATGCAGCTGATGCAAAAATTACAAATTTAGGTTGAATTGTTTTCAGCCACAAAAGAAAATGGAAAAACATTGAAAATAGTCAAAAGTTTCTGTCAAATTTTCAGAATGAAATGTTTTAATTTTTTATTTCAAAGACATTTCTTACTAAAGAAATTCTTATTTATCTATGAAACAAATTTTTTGGTTTTTTTTTTTTTTATATTTTTAAAGCTCTTCCTTTCAAACCTTGACTAATGGATGGCTCTTCTAACAGGGCTACTTCTCAGAAACTCCTGGGCCCAGATGCTTTTGGAGTTGTATCTCTACGATGTCTTTTCTGGACAGGAAAGCAGAGCTACACTGAGCCCACAACAGTCCCGCAGGGGCCTGAACGACCTCTAGGAGTTGGGGAAAGCCCTGCTTGTGGAGCTAATATTCACAGAGAAGTCAACAACTTCAACTGGTATTTTATACTTTTCTACTCTGTGAAATTTCAAACCACTGAAACATAATTTTTATTATTGTGAAGCGATACAGCTGGTCTAAACACAGGGTAACATCACAATTGACAATTTAAAATTTAAAAGTGAAGGCTAATTTACTATACAGATAGGGAGCTGAAAGCAGCTGTTTTGTATGAAAACACTTATTGACTCATTTGGAATTAGTCTCTTGGGAACAACATGCTATGGTTGTCCAGGAAGGCTCAAAACATAAGCCAGAGCAAACTGCTGAAATTCAGCCATCCTGGACTCATCCTTAACCCAAGAGGAATTTAACACTACGAGGTACAGTGGTGGAGTTTGTAAACAGACAGGACTGTCTTCAGTGAGGGAGCAATCAATGTGGTGGAGGCACAGAATGTTCCATCCTGATGTGATGCCAATTTTTACCCTATTAAGTGAGGCAGTATTGTTGGTGGATACAACACAGGGACTGGAATCAGGGAACCTAGTCTCATACTCTGGGTCTACCATAGACCTGTTTCACCATCCCAGGTAATTGTTTTATTCATACACATAGCTCAGAAAAGGAGGGTAAAGATGGTGTTGGCTCTTTCCACCCTCTCTACCATCAGCATCCCACAAGAAGTGGGGATGTGCAGACTTTCTGCCTCTTGCTTTCTCATTTAAATTAAAGTTGTCTTCTCATTCTCTGAACCTTTAGAACCACTACTAAAAATGGTCTAAAGTCAACCAACAGCACAGGTAACCAGAAGAACTTAGATGAAATTAAATAAATCCGGACTATTGCCCTTATATTCAAATAACATAAAGTCTAAGTTACAAGAGAAGGGCACACACAGAAGGTAGAAGAAGACAGCAGTAAAACATATACATATCTAAAGGTGAGACTTCAGTGAGACAGTGTGTCTTATAAGTCATTCAAATGTTTTTTCTGTGATTTGTTTCCAGTGAATAACATAAGATATAACAACAGATCTTCAGCTGGTGTAAACTGGTGTCAGTCTCCACAAGAAAATGGAGGACCACTGGCTTTCATCAGCTCAAAACCTGCAGCTAATTTTGAAAGGGTCTGCAACTGTGTGCATCTAGAGCTCAGTGAGGTTTTCGGTCAGGCTGGCTGAAATCCATCATCTCCTATGCTCAGGCTTTGGGATGTGAAAAAACAAGTTGAATTTTTAAAGTGCTTGGCCAACCCAGAAAGGAGGCAAATGAGAAGTAGAATCAATGGGAAGCATTAGGAAAAAAGATCAGGGGCAGGAGGTAAAGGTGGAGCCTGGCAATGGTTGGAGTTAACCCGAGAGGAAGAGAAACGCAGTGGAAATCCTGAAAGGGGAAGAAATGGAGGGACAGAATTAGAAACCTGGGCATCCTCAAAAGCAGCTGCGCTGGATGGAGGAGGAAGGGAGAAAGAAGGGGAACATGTGCAATTTTTTAGTTTCAGTTTGCTTTTCAAAATGGTAATTATGCAAAGGTGTTTTAGTATCCAGTGATAGTGTGAAGGGATGACAATGGATAACATCTACTGTTCTTCCCTGGCTTTTAAGAGACAGTGTACGTTACCTCATACAGTTGACATGAAAAGTGTTTCCTTTGTGGTTTTTGGTTTGGGGGTTTTTTTTAAAGGTAGGCTGAGAGGGAAAGGGGGATACTATAACTCAGCCTCAGATGCTGAGACAGATGATATCAGGCATACCTCCCCCCGCCCTTGTTAGCTAGCTGCAGTATGAATGCTATAAATATTTCAGGTCTCCTCCCCTCAGGAATGAAGCTCTGATTCCTTCACATCTTGAAGGTGCTCCCTGTTTGCTTTTTCTAAGCCAAAGACATCAACATGTGTGAAAGTAGCTGGCAGTGGTAGATTTGAGGCATACATGGCAGTGTTACAGTTCACAGTCAAGTGGAGACACTGAAACCGGACTAAAAATTCAGTCCCTCATGAGAAACAAGGCTGGCGATATCTTAGGCAGCTGAAAATAACGTACATCATCACATACACACACACACACATATATGTATACACACACAAATCTATTTTACAGTGTCTGAACACAAGACCACTTGAAAGCTTTTAACCTCTTCCAGAAGACTATACAATGTTTGATTTGAGGATCCATAGGATTATCTAAATATAATCATCTCTTCTAAAAGTCAGAGATGTACACTATACAATCAGAAAGCTGCAGAGTGTCTCCAATGATAACATGGATTCCACGCTGACTCTCATTTTTGCAGAACACTGGCCTGGCTATGAGGATCACAGCCTCCCATGATTCCCTTTGCATTCACTGGATTTAGGCAAGACCCTCTGACAATCAAAAGATACTTGAGTCTGGAGACCAAAATGTTTTTCTCTTTCATGTACTTGAACTTTTTCTTAGAATAATTGTTATCACACTCACAGATGGTATGAATGATTTCCTCTTTATCCTGCACCATGACCATTTAGAGTGAATCTAAATGGAAGACAAAATGATGAATTGTAATGTGAGGTGGTAAGTAATCCCAGTAAATGCTCCCTGCTTTAACATGTTTAGTTTGCTTATAGGAAAGCTACCCACCACTCCTAGTAGATCCAAATTCTTCAGCAGAAGTCACTGCTAAACTGTCCACTGCCGCCTTCTTTTCATATTTAAATTTCAGAGTACATTATGAATAGAATAAGCTTTGTTGTTGCCATTTTCCAGGAAGAGAACACAAAGCATAGGGCTATGAAATGACAAATGTAAAGTTATGAGGAGAAGAAGGAACCACCAAAAAAGAGGTCTTTGTATCTCAGTTCAGCATCAGTAGAAGAATATTTAGCCTTGTGAAAAGAGGCTACAGCCAGGCAACGTGTCACAGTATGCTGATTATAATTCCTCATATTCCAACAACAGACCTGAGAATGATATGCTTTGCTGGAATAATGTCACAGTTGACAAACAAAACTATTATGTGTCACAAATAATTTAATTGTTAGAAGCTCTACAGAGCCCAACTGCTCGTGGGCTAGAGAAGCTTCATGGCTTTGCAATGAAGATGGGGAAAAAGCACTGGCAGATTGGAACCCTCATCTCACCCATACTGAGCAGGTGGCACATTGATGCCTGATCGAAAGGCCAAACCCTCCTTTTTTCTCCCAAGGAAGATCATTAAATTATTCAGCTGGAGTTGAAAGATGTATTAATTTTGTTTACTGAAACAATAGCATCAATTTTCTTGCTCTTGAAAGTTTACAGAAGTCATGTAGAGGCAACGGCTACATCCCCATAGGGAGTTTCTTGCCCTTTCAAACACCAAACATGCTTTAACATACCTCATGTCTACATGTAAAGGTATCTGAGTTTTCTGTTGAGCCCATGGGCTGAACTCCGCCCCTCTGGAAAAAAAGAGCCAGTTCTCGAGATAAGAATCCACACAATGCACATGATCTAGTACTTAGGCACTAAGCCACCAAGCACTACCAAAACACAAATCAGTACATAAGAATCATAATATAATCCTAGGGAAAACTCCTATTAATTTCTATTTATCCCATTAAATTCATTATTAATTAACTGCATAAGGCTTTATGGGACATATATGTCTTAACCATCTTTCATGACACTGAAATGTGTCAATGAGCTTTTCAAACCTCCACCACAGACATTAAGAGAAGACATCCCAAGCTCAAAGTCCAAACAGAAGATCCAGGAAAGAAAGAACCTCAAATGCTTTAATTTATATTTTGATTATTGTTTGAGATCCCCAAGTTTCATGGCATTGCAAAAGAAATTCATGTTTTCATAGAACAAAAAGCATCCATGGACAGCTTTCCACAGAGGCTGGTAGACTGATGTGTAATGCATACATTTACATTTCATGGGAGTTGAAAGCACATTCATCTAAGTAATTTCTTTTATATTCTCTGACAGCTTTTGAAAATTGCCAGGCTAGGTTTTTGCGTTTGATCTTTTGACATTATTGGAGGTTGTATAAACAGGAAGCAATGAATGGTTTCAGCATCAATTAAGATAATTCTAAACAAACACGCTGTCACGGCACTATCAGTTTCCTGTGGTGGGCAAGTTCATGGACGTGTGTTAAGACCACAGTGCAAATCCACTTCCAGTGGAACTGGCAGTCCTGGTGCTCTTCCACTCAACTGCAACTCTGACTATGCTAGTAACCCAAACACATCCATACCATGGACTTAAATACTACACAGTATGGTCCATATGGATTAATAGTTATTACATTATCTGGGATGGTGGAAAGAGGGGTTTAGCCACGTGGATGTTGTGTCGCTTGCCCTTAGGGCCAGAGAACAAGTCTTGACCTGCTTTATTTAACAGTAGCCTACAGCTCTTGTTCTGCTACCAATCTCCACAGGATGCATCACGTAAAGCAGATGGGCAGAAGCCAAACGATGCTGAGCTTCAGGAGTTCTCTGGTCCTTCTTAGGTTTATCAGTGTGTATTAAATAATGAACAGGAAAGGAAAATCAGGTTGGGAGGAAAATTGGCGGTCATTAGGCCAATGACGTAAGGAGCCAGATTTGTTGCAATGCATTTTTAAACTCCCTTGAAGGAGAAAGTTGCATAGGTACTCTCATGATAGATCTTCCAAATAAAAATTGATAAATTGTGTATCAAAAGACCAGGAGAAGCAGCCTCCATTACATTTCTGTGCAGATGCTGCAAACCCTTCTCTAGTCATTAATTCCTTCCATTGTTTCAGACCAGAAATACATTCAATATTTCAACTCTGAAGCTGGTGGGAAGTTTCCCACTGCATTCAATGAGGTTTTGATTAGACTATTCTTTTAGCTGTTCAGGTCCTGTACATTTATTATAACTGCAAGTATGTAACATTGGTTTCTCAACATTTATCTGGAGGAGAAACTTTCCTTTCCTGGCATTAGTTCTAAATGTCAGAATGAGGGCTCCATATACCCTCCCCCACCAGGGCTTTACAAATTGGTTGAACATGATTATATCAATAATTTCCATGGCATAGTTCTCAACAGCGTTCTGCAGGGAGACTTCATAAGTGATCACCTTCCAAGAAAACCAAGAGGCCTTCCTAAAGGCCTTCCTAAATAGGTGACTGGGAGAGAGCTCCACATATGCTACATCGGTGCTTCCCAAAAGGATTTGAGTGGACAGGAGGAGACAGAGTGCATTTTCTTCTAGCTGTAAATCCTGTGCAGACAGGATTCTTCTTTCATACCCCTTGCAGTGGGCGGGCTGGAAAGACACAACGGACTGTCTTGTGAGCAAGAGACTGCAGAGATGCTCAGACCATCCAGGTTTACATTCACACTTCCTTTGTTATTAGGGGCAGTTCACTGAAGGTGTATATATGTCATTGTACACAGTGTTGTATACAGTCAGGCCCAGAAGATGAGTAATGCCATTTCATGCAATGCTTTTCTCCAGTGAGGCAAAGGTGGTACTTCAGCCTCATCTCAGAATGGAAACTCAAAAGCAGGGAGCTTTTTCTAAGCAGTTTCTATTGTCTGTTTTCCCCTCCTCTCAACCTGTTGAGCCACAAGTATGGAACATGGTGTGCAACCAGGTCACAGTGAAAGAGAGCGTGAAAACATTGTCTGGAAGGAAATATTTGATTTTCATTTACTTAGTACAAATAACTTTATAGCTATAGATTCATGGTACTTAATTTAATGATAAAAAATAATGCAACATGTAATCTGTGGAAATGTCTGCATAATGTATTACCCAAGAGACATAGGTATGCCCACACTCTGAGCCAACCAGAAGCCTTCTAATCCTGGTTATTGCAGCATTGGGCCCTACTTAATGCACTCCACCTTTCAGGAGAACAAACTAGCTCAGGTTCAGCACTGAGATAATTGTGTGCATCCATCCTGTGGTTGCTCTACTCAGAGCACAGGCAAAGCAAGTCTGCTTTTGCCCACGATCTACCATGTATGCCTGCCCACAACAGTGCCATGTGTTGAGTATAGCAAATGCTGGGACCAGAGTAAGGGTCATTCTTCATTACGAGGGATATGCAAGAGACTGTTTAATAGTTTGGATGCAATTTTTTCTAGTAATGACACATCCTTCAGGAAAAAAAATAGGAGGAAAAAACCTCCTTTTTTTTTTTTCCTATGCTGTTCCTTACACCATAAAACATAGAATCATAGAATCATAGAATCATTGAGGTTGGAAAAGACCTCTAAGATCATCGAGTCCAACCGTCAACCCAACACCACCATGCCCACTAAACCATGTCCCTAAGCGCCTCATCTACACGTCTTTTAAATACCTCCAGGGATGGGGACTCCACCACTTCCCTGGGCAGCCTGTTCCAATGTTTCACCACTCTTTCAGTAAAGAAATTTTCCCTCCCATCCAATCTAAACCTCCCCTGGCGCAACTTGAGGCCATTTCCTCTCGTCCTATCGCTTGTTACTTCAGAGAAAAGACCAACACCCACCTCGCTACAACCTCCTTTCAGGGAGTTGTAGCTAATTGAAAAAAAAAAAAATTGAAAAAAGGTGATGAAATTCCTAATGTCTTTAACCTAGTTTTGGGAACAGCCAGGATTTCAAGAGCAGTTGCTTTGAAGACTGCCCTCACAGAATTGTTTAAGACTTCTCATATGAGTGTGTGTGTGTGTGCACGCGTAAACACCTTCCTGAGTAACTGTTTGTTCAGCAGGATGTAGAATACAGATATGTTGGGAGTTAATTTGGCAAGTAGAAGCTGTGCACTAAGTGTCCCAAACGGTAAAGAGGGGAATAGAAAGTTAACAGTCTATTGCAGCCTCATATATTCCTTCCAAAAGCAATGTACATCATTCAAAAAGGGTTTGTATGCATCTGTGGTCAAATCTGAACTTGTTGCAGCTTGAAACCCATGTAGACTTCAGAGCTCATTTGCTCAGTCCAATTTCCCATCAGTAATTCTTTCTTAAGAGTTTTATGATAATTTCATAGTAAAAGTCTATATTACAGAACTTTAAAAGTGCTCCAGTACAAACACAGCTTTCATTCAAATTCGATGCTTCTGTTTATTTTGTGGCTGCTTGAAAACAACATCAGAATATAGAACTGTTAGAAACTGGAGATAAGGAAAAAAGGCTCTGGTATGAATGACCTAGATATAAAATGATAGACTAACTGGTTCAGCCTGGGATGAGAGATGTCACTTCCCTTTAAAGCACTGGACTAAATACCAGGCAATCTGTGTTTGTTTTTCCTGGCTCCCTGTGAAAACTTAAGCAGGAGCCACTTGAGCCTAGTACTTACCAACACAAACATCCTTGCATGCATACTTAGATGATTACTATCTTTGAATTCAATAGATAGTCATGGGAATTAACTGTTTGCTAGATCAGCACCTTCACTACTATGGTTTATGTCTTTCTTACTCATGTTTTGCTAACACTGTAGAAACACAGATACCAACCATCTGAGGTGCCATAGTGCCCTACAAATACAAAACACAAATACATTCTCTGTCCCAAAGGCATTACAGTCTATTCCTAAATTGCTGATTTGCCAGTTTCTGCCATTTAAATTAACATGCAAAATTTTCCTGACTTTTCTCTCTGATTATATGCTATCTATATTTTGTTCTGTGTGAGGAATAGAAACCCACACTGTTTACCTTGTGCAGCTTCTTTATGAACACATGATCTTGGCTTTTGTACGTAGTATCACAGCAGTTCCCAAGTTAATGTTTGTATACATAATAATATTTATCTATAAACCCCATAACAATTTTAATCAGATCAATGCTGAGTATTTCCATAAGATCTCTAGTATAACATGATCTATATCATTACATAGTTCTACCTAAGGAAGACTTTTTCTTCTTTAGATTAAATGAAACAGCATTTTTGCATTCCAAACCATTTAATCTTGTTACAATGAGAAGAGATTTATGCATCAAAATCCCATTAGTGTGACTGAGAGGAACACAAATAAATGCTCATGTATCAATCATTACTATAATTGTTATTATTATTCAGGCTGATTTATAGAGGACTATTTCTTTTGTGTAGGATCTTAATAATCAATCAGGTGTGCCAGACAAATAAGAGGACTCCAGCCTTGATGAGTTTAGAGGTTAGTGGACAAATTCTCCTACCAGGGACATGAAAAGATATGGTACAAGGATGTATTTGCAGAAGTGGTTGATACGGTATTTTAACCATGCACCAAATCATACAGTGTCTGTTTATTATTTATAACAATCTTAATACTGCCAGCCCCACACAGAGATTTGGGGTCCCAGAGACAAACAGTGTAAAAGCACTTAGCAATAGACAGTTGAGACACTAAAAGTTTCAACAGAAATATACAGATCACAACAAAAAGTATTATTTAACCCTTTTAGCAGATCAGGAACAACTCAGGGTCACACAGGGTTTCTGAGGTAGGACTAGTAATTCAACCCACTTCAGTCATTACCTTAACTACTTCTCAATCAGATAAAATTCTGATTTCTGTAAAAAGGAGATTAGCAGGGTTTGGTCCAGTACATTAAAATGTGCTGAAGACAGAATGATGGCAAATCAAAAATCAGACAGAATTTTCAGAGCTGAAGATATGTGCCTATGAATAACAGAAGTGTATGCATGGTGCTTTGTGTAATTACCAGTGTCATTGCAATTATTGCAATGAACTTGACATAAAATAGAGTTGTATGAGTATGCAGGATAAAGAAAACTCTACTATGATGTATGACCAGAAAAAATAGATTAAATGGCATCCAGTCCCAACCCTGGTATTGATTTTCTAGTAGATCCATTAACATGATACTTCACATAAACACTCTATCATTCTGAACATTTTGGGAGTGTAAATAATTACACCACTGTAATCCTAGTTGACAAATCTCACATCTCTCCTATATGGCCATGAGTCAGTACGTATCAATCAAAGCTGATGTGTATTTTGACATGGGAGGCTCTTAGACATAGCACATCTTCCTTGTGTTTACTGCCACCACATTCTGAAACATGATAATAGCCATTTGAATCAATCCTGAGGTGCAGGCGTGGGGCATGAATCATAGCATTCCTTCATGCTGCCACACAGCTTCTGAAATACATCAACAATCCATGTCTGAATATGGGCAGAGTTGTTCTGAAGAAGGAAATAATTGATTGCCTTGTTCTATCATGGGTGTAAAACAACTTGTAAATTTTTTTATGCTCTAGCTTGCTTTCACCTCATGGCAAAATAAAATTGATACAATCTGCATTTGAGAGTTATAAAGGCCTGGAGAATATGAACATGAAGGGGAAAAGGAAAGCCAAAGCTCAGGACAAGGAATCAGGGAAAACATGATCTCTTCCTAGCTCTACCAGTGACTTCATATCTGACTGCAGAGAAAGCTTGGTCTGGTAAAATGGCAACTGAAGCCGTCTGCTTCACCTCTGTATCAGAGATTTTCTGGTAAAGACTATGAGCCCAGCACCACTGAATGCAGCTGGTAGTCTGAAAGTTTATAGGAAGGTCTTTTTGTCTACTAAATAGGTCTCAAGTAATCTGTACAAAAATGTTCTTCCACAGCAGTAAAATTCTTTGCTTTAAACCAATTAAATTACATGGGATTGTTCCAAGTGGGATATCCTCTGAAGTCTATAAAATCTTCCCAGATGTGCAGTGGTAAATAAAAGATAGGTAAACCCATAGGTAATTTTTGAATGAATAAGCACCAAAAAAACTGGAGACAAAGGCCTGGATTTAGAGGCAGACGCACACCCTGACAAGAGCTAAGACATCACCCCCAGTAGCTAGGACTGTCCCATAACAGGTTGCCCAGAGAAGTTGTGGATGCCCCCTCCCTGGAAGTGTTCAAGGCCAGGTTGGATGAAGCTTTGAGCAACCTGGTCTAGTGGAACGTATTCCTGCCCATGGAAGGGGGACTGGAACTAGATGATCTTTAAGGTCCCTCCCTACCCAAACCATTCTATGATTCTATGATAACATAAAGGAGGTACATTTTTAACCATTCCTAGGCATCAGTCCTTTTGGGTCAAATGATAGAGATTTGAAGCTGCCTTCCGTGTTTACACATTTATTGAGATTACTTTCTCACTATCTTAGCAGTTGAATCTGCTCAGCTTTATGTAAAATAGAATCATAGAATCATAGAATCGTAGAATCATTGAGGTTGGAAAAGACCTCTAAGACAATCGAGTCCAACCGTCAACCCAACACCACCATGCCCACTAAACCATGTCCCTAAGCGCCTCATCTACACGTCTTTTAAATACCTCCAGGGATGGGGACTCAACCACTTCCCTGGGCAGCCTGTGCCAATGTTTCACCACTCTTTCAGTAAAGAAATTTTTCCTCACGTCCAATCTAAACCTCCCCTCGCGCAACTTGAGGCCATTTCCTCTCGTCCTATCGCTAGTTACTTGGGAGAAGAGACCGACCCCCACCTCGCTACAACCTCCTTTCAGGGAGTTGTAGAGAGCGATGAGGTCTCCCCTCAGCCTCCTTTTCTCCAGGCTAAAATACATGAGCCTTTCTCTTCCAAAGCTGAACAAGAAATGTCCATTTAACCTTGTGATAAGGACAGGGGCAGGAAACTTCAGATTAGTTGAATCGAGCAGAGGAGGGATTTAAAACTGAGTCTACATCTCAGACAGACAGCCCTACAACTAAGCACTGGAATATGACATAGGCCACAATTCCAACTCCACTTAACAAATTAATGAGCTCGGGATAAAATGCAGGGAAAATCAGGGATCAGGACTCAGGGCTTCTTCACCAAAGCGTTCCCGTTCTGTAACCTCATCCTTTTTTGCAGAGCTCTAACATGAGCGGTACAAAATGACCCTATTCCAGTACTCCCCTAGCAAGTCGATACAACCAATTTGAACCCTGGCAAGGTGATCACACTCACACCATCTGCCACAACCTGGATGGATTTCCCATGAGGAAAATATGCAAAAGACAGAAGACAAAAGCATCCCTTCCACTCCATCCCCCTCTGTTTCTCAGCAAAGGGGCACACAGCTGCCGGGCTTCATGCTGCGGCTGCAGGTGGGTGACAGCTGTTGTTGGAGCCCCCCAATGGGTTCCTCACCTCCAGGGATTGGGGGGGAGTCCGAGTTTCACTCTGCACATCTCTGAATTGGCAGCTGAATGCAGGAAGAAACCAGGCATTTAGCTGTTCAGCCCATGGTGTTGTGAGTGAACTTAGGTTTCAGCAGCTGGGGAACTAAGAGAAAAAAATGGAAGCGCTGATTGTAAGTACTTCAGAGGCTAGCTCATACTGGAGAGGAGGCTGTCAGAATTGTTCTCCTGGATTTAAGCATTTAATCCTGCAATGTGAATCTCGTCTGTATCCTCTTTTTTTTTCTTTTTTTTTTTTTCTATTATTTTAACTATAGAAACTCACAAAATTACTAGATACAAGTAAAGTAACACTACATTAGATTTTTATTTTTAGTTGTCAGAAAATCTTTACCTGAAATACAGTTGAATCCACGTAAATCAATACATGTTAAGGGAATACACCTATTAAAAGACAAAAGGTAAATTACAAGTATAACTCAACTTTATAAAAGGAATAAAATCACTGAAAGGATTTTAGTTTAAGTCAATAATCATGATGATGATTATAGCCATATCAAACTCTTCTGAGCTAATAATTCTTAATGGAAAAAAAAAGTTAAAATATACTTTCTGTGAACAAAGGTTAAGCACTCAGCCAATTTTAAATGTGTTCTTGATGGCTGGAAATCAATGTATACCTTTGGGCAGATATTGTGTATAAACATACATAAAAGCAATGACTAACACAATATTATAACTTGAAAGTGCCCAGTAGGTGTGTCTTATCTACAATGTTATCCTACTGCAAAATCACAGGCACAATTTGTTGACTAGGCATCGACTGTTGAGCCGTAGAATTGCTCAACAGAGAGGTGTTAAACAGGGTTCAAACCCTGAAGGCTTTGAACAAAAAAATTGCCACTGAAGTTAGTGCAAAAACATGCCGAGGGGGTGGTTCTCCGTGTCTCCAACCTCTGTGTACACACATAAAGAAACTAAACCTACTTCACTGGCTCCAAATAACACTTGGCTCAATGACATTTTTCATTCCCTGCTTTCAAAGCTTTTTATAGTATTACTCTCCTTTTCAGCTGTACACACAGACAGCTTCCTGAGTGGGAAAAATTCTGAAGGACGAGAAAGGTAAATTTTCTCTTAGGAACTACTCAAGGCAGGAGAACTGGATAGACACTGGGAGATCATAGGGCTTCTCTGCTTCTCAGATGCAGTCTGGACCTGCAGTTCTCTCTGACATGAATGAGAGCTTAGAGGAGTTGTCCCAAGTTACTCCAACTATATAGTTCCAATGAGAACCATCATAGGGAGGTAGAAAAACAGACATTTTCTTCTTTTCTCTCCTACTACTTACTATTCCTGCAGTGAATAGAAATGAAAATTTCCCTTCTTGTCTTCAGAGCTTCTTGTCCCATTCATTAAGAGATGATGCTGCAGGAGCCCACAGATGGCTAGTGGACCTGCTAAGATGAAGTAGGTTGTACTGGTGGGACAAATGGTTTCAGAACTGGAGTGGGGGCTGGTAGGGAAGAAACAAATAAGGTGTCTGATCTGTGAAGAAATTCCTGTTTGACTTTAAAAGTAGGACTTTTGTGTGGGGAAAATGGAGGCTTGAAAGCAGTTGTGCTGTTTCTGAAGTGGAGGAAATGCTAGCAGTGCTTTAACAGCTCTCACTTGACTAACTCATGAGCATGGGTCATTTCTTACATCAGCAAATAAATCGGGCTCTAAAGCTTATGGTACCTCTGGGAAAAGAATTATCACAGGAACTCCTGCTACTACTCCTGAGGCCACATCTAACAAGTTTTCTAAATGGTGATGGCGCTTTCATACAGAAAATGGATTTAAGTGTTACTTTTATTGTCCTCATGTCCTTTAAAAACATCCTTTACAAATAACAAAAAACAATTAATCACAAAAAAATTTCCCAAAAAGCCTCTTCTGGCCTTGATTTTCTATCACTAAATCCAATTTAATAGGCAACAAGATGTTATTCAATTAAACACTTAAGCAATCAAATAAGTCAAGTTCTTCATTAGTAGCACTGAGAGCAATTATATCAGTTTATTTTATATCTGCAGTTGCTGGTATGTGCTTTGATAAATGTGCATTGAACACATCCTACAAGACTACGGCTGAAGTAGTTAAGTTAAGAAGCTCCAACCACTGAAAAAAGTCACAGTAGTGAAATGTACCTATCACTAGACCATATAAAGAAGCCTGCATAACAGTAGAAAGATAGGAAGATGTAAATACCCATTATACCAACATAGGTATATCAGGTAGGTCTATGAGACATGGAAAGTATACGAGACATTGTGATTGACACCAATACTCCTACTAAGACGCAGCTGGACAAAAATTCTTCTCTCAAAGAGTGATGCCTTGTGTGCCTTTCAATGGGATAAGCGTCTGACAAACTCAGCAGTTGCCAAATTCAGAACTGGTGCAAAAGTAGAAAAAATTACATTCCCTTCTTCTGACCTGAACCTTTGTATCACCAGTCAATCTCCCATAGGCCTGCTAACACCTACTCCATCAATGCACAAGGGAGCCTAAATGGATGCAATTTAAATATCAAGGCTTCAAAAAGGGGTGTAGGCAGAACCAGGCTGGAAACATCTCTGCCATCTGTGGTCTCATGGATTACCTGCTGTCTTCTCAAGATAGAAGTTATATTTATTTTGCACTTCCTTGCACAGTGATAGAATAAGGGTGAGGGAGTTTTAAGAGTTAGACCGTTAAGAAGTCAGAAATCAGATGAAATACATGAAATTTACAAGTGTCTCTGTTTCTTCGCCGGGAGAGGATCTAACTTTCCACTCTTTCAGCACCAAGAACTTGGAAAGCATGCAGATAAGTAGGCACTGGGGATAGCAGAGGTATTTTGATTTGTTTATAAAAACTGTCAAGCACCACCCACACTCTGTCCTCAAGTGACCCGGTTACATTCTGCTGCGTGAAGATGAAGCATTGAGATATCTACCAGCACACAGAGTGCAAAATGTGTTTTATGCTCCAGCAGGATAGATGAGCAACCAGCACAGAATAACAATAATAAACACACTATCCATAATAAGACCCTTGAAGTCCTTTTCTCCTGAACAGGATTAAGCCTTGTTTAGCATTCTAAAATATTTGTACAATGGGGTTTGGGTTTCAAGGGTTGGTTTTGGGTTTTTTTTTTTTCAGGCTTATTTTGGCTAAGATGCAAAGCAGAAGAGCCAAAAACTATACAACACACAAATACAAAAGGGTAACAGTGGGCTAAATATAGATCAGAACATGAAATAGGCAGATGGGCTGTTCTTTAGGCATTTCTGGCAATGGTGGGAAATGGAAATGCCAGCAAGTTTTTGTGACAGTGGGCTTTGGCTAGCTCCATCCCAGCTAGACACGCTCAAACAGTTCAGGTTAACAGGAGCAGGATGGACCATGCATTGCCCTACAACTCAGGAAACATGGGCTTCGTTCTTAGCTGGGACGCAGACTTGCCATGTGACTTTGAACTGGACACTTTCAGACAGGACTTTTCCCACTTCACTGCAGCCATTTATAAAAGTCGTCTTTTTTGAGCCATTTAAAAGTTCATTGTCTAGTCAAAGTTAAGTATACAGACTTCATTTGTAATCAGTTGAGAGTGCTAAACACCCTCTGGTCTTCCCGACACAGGACAGGTGTGTAAGATAGATGGAGTCCACTGGCTGCTGTCCTATAATCACTCTCCAGTGATTATAGTTCTTAAAGAGCTTAAGTTTAGTGAGAGAAATCTCATTTTCTGTCCTTTTCCCTTCTTTCCACCTTTCTTCTGCCTACAGAGAGTAAGTGTTTATGCTAAAGATATTCCTGCTCAGTGTTTCCAGCATAACCTCACACAAGGCTGGGTGCCTATTGCAATGCAAATATTTAAAGCATCAGATCTATTTTATTGTTTCAACAAAATGTAGTGGAAATTCTAATTTCTCTTCTGTTTTTCCCATCTCTGGTCTGCACTTTTTTTCTCATTTTTCCATGAAAGCAACATCTTCTGTCTGACTGCAAGCAATACAAGAGTTAAATGAGCCTCCTGAGAACCAAAAAATATATGGTAGAAAGCAAAAAAAATGCAGGAGCTGGAAACAGTGTTCAGGCCTGTGCGACAATTGTTTCCATTCTATAGTCATAACAGAGGCAAGGTGAGACCAGGTGATAACAGAGTTAAAAGAGCTGCCTGAAATAGCGAACAAGGAAAAACATATGTAGGCATCAAATTCCATGTAAGAAAAGTCTATTGCATTTGTTGGCCAAAAGTCAATTGGGAACATTTTGTTGGAGCTTGCCAAAATGCTGAGCAAATTCTGCACCAGAAAAGTAAACAGTTTACACAGCACTGGCAGTCCAGAACTGAAGGAAAGGAGCTTAGTAAGTACGGAGTAAAGCAGGTCACAGAGCAGTGATTAATGGGTGCAGGAATTTCAAATACAATCATACACCTGCACAACATGGCCTGAAAAGATGGATTGCCAAATGGTCTGTGAGAAATTAGAGCAGGGGGAAATATGTTTCAGTGTGACACATTCATTCCAATAGAGGAGAATGTGATTTCTGAATTTCACCTATTGCAAGGGGCACGGAGGGGGGCTGTTCTTTAGGGGAAAAATGAGCTATCAGCAATTTAATAACACTCTCATTTGTCCCTGTGATACTGGCTTGTGTCTTACTTCTATTCTCTTCCAATGGTATCTTCTTCCCAACTCCCTAGTTTGCATGTGAATGATGAAAAAACCCTAACTTAAAATCTTTGGTAACAAGAATTTAATAACAAGAATGGGTGAAGCTTAAGTTGCATATGGAGGAGTGATGGATTTTTCTTCTGGTTAGGCTCGAAAATTCATTTTTAAAGCTACTAGAGGCATAGGTTGCATATAGCCCTATGAATAGTTTTGCCCTTATTCAAATTCTAAGGCAACTTAGGCTAATAAGCCTTAGTGTTAATTAGAACTCTACAGTGATAGACATGACATTTCAGATGGGCTTGTTACCAAATTTAACAGCTTATTCCGTGAAAAATGGCATTAGTGAAGAGATTTTAAATAGCAACTGCACATGGTTTTTCTCCAAGAGAACTAAGAGAATTAGAAATAGTCCACAAAGCTTTGGGAAAACTCAGCATTACCTGTGTTTTCTTGGTCATATAGAAGGACTCTCAGTCTATGCTCTTGGATGACAGTACACCCTGTGTCCATCCCATTCAAAGGCAATTGGACTAAAGCCACAACGCATCAAACCTGACTCCTGGTGTCAAGCAATGGATTCAGAATCTCAGCCTTTTTTTTCTAAAGAAAACCTCTCAATCATTTTATTTGTAGCCATTACACTCACAAAGAAAATTAATGAAGCTGTAATTGAAAAAATGATGCCTGCCAAAATCAGGAGGCATCTGAAATTATACTCCTGGGAGGTGTAAACATCTGCTTTTAATTCTGTAAACTGTTGATCTTGTGAGCAACAATAATACCAAAGCACTTCGCATTTCTATGTGTGTGAACATAGAAGGTAAAGGGAAGGTAAAGGCTGAAATCTCTTATCACTAAAGAAGGCCCTTGCCTGTCTACAGACAAAGTAAAACGGGAAAAAAGTCTCAGCAGTTAAGGGAAGAGGACTAGTCCCACTTACACACAAGGCAAAGCAGAGTGCACAAGAAATACTTGGGCTTGAACAAGAAGGAACCAGCTGTGGACGTGCCTGGAGCCCTGGGTTGCCTTAATGTGGTTCTGCGCATGCAAACTATTTTGCCTATACTTGAAGGGATTTAAGTGATTTATAAGCCTCTGTGAGCTCCCTCCATGTGCCTAGATGTCTCCTTCTGATGAGAACACAGAAAAATCCTAGATTTTTTCTTATTCAGAAATCTCATACAGATTCTCTCAAAGCTGAGAAAGTTAGCAAGTGTATGGACCACAGTTTCCCAACAAGACCACCGCTGTGTAACGTGAATGAGAACAAACAGTAGTAGCTTTCCCTGTTCCTCTACAAGCCAGCAGGAAGGGCATATGAGCCCACTCTTTTTCTTGGTCCAAGTGCCATTGTAGGCAGGACCCTGATGGTGCTTTCTTGGCTGCTGCTTCACCATACATGCTCATGATGGCTTTGGAGACTCCTGATGTTTTTCTGTCTCTAGTCACGAGTAGCTTGATTCATGTTAGAGACAGCATCACCCACGTTCCTTCCTTGCCAATAAGCTCAGGTCACTACGTTGTAAGAAGTGACCAATTTGCAGCTTTCCTTTCCACACTAGGGATCCAGAACTGCTCCAGTGAGATCTCTGAAGTTTGCAGCACCAAAAGGCTAAAGGACTTTGGATGCTTGTGTTTAATGAGAACAGCTGCGGCATACAAGAAGGTAAGGGGAACAGAGAAATGGAGTTGAAGAAGCTCAACAACTTGGAAAAATTAATTTCCCTACACATTTCAATTGTTAAATGTGGACATCAAAGACTGAAAATTTTGCTCTGTGCAAGTAGGAGAATTTAATGTTCCATTTTGCCATTTGTGCAGACAGACTGAGTCACATGCAATATTTGCTACAGGGTTTGTTTGGTGCTTTTTTTTTTTTCCCCTTTTTTAACAATCCATTTTACAGGGCTATTTCAGGAGATGCCTGTAAGCACACCAGAGAGGTGATATATCAAAACAAAGTACACCTGATTAATTATCTAACAAGGGAGATGTTTGCACAGCCAGTACCATTCATTTTTCATGTGACAATGTGGGCTTTAAGTATTAGCAACCACCAGTCCGACACTACCAGAAGGCTGCAGTTGCCCTCCACACGATCTTTTCTTCCTGTCTCATACATGTCAGTGTGCTGTCAGGGGTGTCCCAAGTTCCATCCCTAATCTTTCCTTTGTACCTGTTCCAGTGACTTGTGAGCCATTTCAAATAAGGATATGGATTTTATCAATGGCATTAAATTGTGGTTCAAGAAGATTTAGTAGAAGCATTTAAAAATGTTGCTAAATTATTACATTAGGGAACACATTCCCGTTTCTCTCATGTTCATCAGATTCATTCCCTGCTAATGAATACAGAGAAGAATGAATCTCCAAAGAATTTAGATTTGAGTTTTAAAGGAGGTTTAACATTTGGATTTGGCTATAACTTCAATTTCCTTTCATGAATATTTTATTTAAATCCTGTATTAATCACAGAGTCACAAAGATAGCCTGCCTCCTGTTTCTGCTTACTCTCATTGTCTGTCACAGAAGCACTTTCTCTCAACCTTAAATATCTCTAATTAAAAATTTCCCTGAAGCCAACTGATACCTGTGTGATTAATGGGCTGGCTAATAAATAAAACGCACCATGCTACTTTAAGATCATTGTACCATCAAAGCACAGAAAGGGTGCCAGTGGCCTCATCATTTTGAAAGACGTTTATTAAAGCAACAATGCAGAGGTCCTAAGGGTCCTGAAGTGCTCCACATCATTAATAACCAGATAAACCATCCGCTGAAAAAACTACTTCAGACACGTTCATTATTCTAAGCAGAATAATGAAGCTATGCAAACAGGGGAAAAAATCTAGGAGAGTGAAGAGAAGCACAGGGATTATTTATCCGATGAATAAACTTTCATCTCCTCCTTGGTGTAAGTGAGTGTGAACAAGAGTGAAGGACTGGATGTTGCTGGGATGAAGCCTTTCAATCCTAGATTTCAGGTTCAAATGCAAGCCAGGTTACTGAACACAGTTCCCATCTGATGGCTCTTCTTTGGGCTCTGGGTTAAGCAGTCTCAGTAGAGCTTTGAGACATCCTGAGGCTCATATCCAAAACTAGGGCAGCTTCTGTAGACAGGGGCATGAGGACTCAATCTGTGCTTAGGGAAAATCTCTTTCAGTGAAAGGAGCTCAGACCAGGTAACTGTGCTGGTGTCAGCTTAGTCTGACAGTCAAAGTGGTGCACAGTTGTTTCCCTGCACAGAGGTAGTATCCACCTTATGATAATAAATGCTGCAGCACTGACGGCTCATCTTGGGTTAGTCCATAATATGGCAATAAGATCTGCTCTGGAGCAGATCAGAGAGAAGAGATGTAACCCTTAGCAATCGCTCTGCCACTCTGTGATGTGATAAGCCCAGTGTAATGTAACTCTCAGGCATGCTGACCCAACCACCTTGCAGGGCAGGCAGAGGTGGCAGAACCAGGCTCATGTCTCCTGTCTAGACTTTTCCATGTATTTCAGTAAAGAGAGAAGCAGCTCTGTAAAGCCAGATGGAAACACACACTCATGCTGTGAAAGAAAGTACAACTCAGTGCTGAGCTAAAGTTTGGTATAGCTGGCTTGTGCTACACCAGTAAAAGGTTGAAAGTTTGTAAGAAATAATGGGCATCAGCCAGTACCCAGGGGTAGCGTGAGAGGCCCAGGCCTCTCACAAGAGTTGCTTAACCCACTAATATATACCGTGAAAACATACCTGTGTTACATATCCATAGGAAAACCACCAAAATCCTCTACTGCTTTCTCACCAACCCTATATTCGGCTTTTTCCCCGCACCCATGGTTAAGCAGTGAGTTAAGCAAGGAACGTCTCAATCTCATGCCGTGCTCTGTGGTTTGGCACTGATTAGTAAACAAAAAGAAGGGAATCTGGAGCTGACTCTGCTCTTTAAATGCGATTCTCTCCTTCTGCCATGGTATCAACTGAGCATGACAACAGCCAGTCGAGTAGCTTATTGAAAAAATTCAGCATCCCAGAACCCAAACCCGCAAAAGCAGTTTCCATCAACATTGCCATTTTTTACAACAAAACCCTTGGGGACAGCTATAATTAATAGACAACCACCATCAGTAGATCTTGTAGTAACCTGCAGCAAGAGGTCAGGTAGTATCACTGGTCATTCCTTTTTTGCTCTAGCCATCAAAGTGAAGGTCACTTCCTTCAAAAGGGCACAATGAGGGTCAGCAATCCATACACACACATTCAGATGATGTGCCAGCTTACCATCAGCGCCAAAACAAGACATTGTCCCTGCCCGTGCCCATGAAATGGATCCCATGACCACTCTTCATCTGAATACAATTCATTCTCTTACCCCTGGTTTCCTCTGCCCTCCTGAAGCATTTTTCTTTTCAAGACTTCTTAAGTCTCTTAGTGACATCAAAGTCAGTGGCCAAATTCATCCATAGCTACTTAAAACAGAATTCACAGTGGGCCGGATTAAGTCCTATCCAACAAACAAAATTAACCTTAATCTAGATTCAGCCATGCTTACCCAAGGCCTGGGATATCTCTCTCAATGTCCCTATGGCGTAAACAGCTACATCTGAGACAGCTGTCTAGGTGTCTGTGGTAGCCAATGGAGACCTAATCAATAGAGCCACTGGTATTTGGGAGAAATACTTCACACCGAATGGAAACATCCACTTTTGGCTAAAATTAATACAGTACTACACTGGCTGACTCTGACTCTCCTCTGGCTACAAAGGGAGACTGAGGTGAGCTCCTTAGTTGTAGACGCCTGTATTCTCAAAACACATATTCACTTAGATGAATCCCACCCCAGAGTACCCATTAATTTGCTTAGCTGTTCCATTGAAATGACTAGCAATAATCACAGTCAAGCTCATAGCGCATAGATCACCGAGTTATTTAAAATCTAGCATGTTTACTCCATCCAAAGCTGATCAAAACTGTAATAAAAATAACTCCCACCTGTTTGCACTTGTGTAGGAGGCCTCCAGTGGCATATAAACTGCATGCATTTTTACTGACCTCATCTTGGTTACGTCATCAAGACTTCCAATGTCAGCCACATTTCACCAGCCTGACACAGATAATTGCATGAGACACATTTGTAAATACAAGTCATTTACACTGCATAAACATATGCTTCAGCTGAAGCCCATTTGATATTCATATAGCAGATTTATGTCCTCTCAGTAGTTCGTGTGGAGCTAATAATATAATGTTATAATATACCTGCAGTGTTGGGATGGCTGTGGTTAAGTGAAGCAGAGGTTTTCCTCGGCCCTTCAGAGTGGTTAAGGTGATGTCAGCTTCACAAGAGGGAAAAGAGGGAATATGATGTATGTGTGGTTATCACTAGAACCTGTGACATCTGTGGAGCATTTGGAGTTGTCAGTGGTGAAAACATGTTAAAAATGGTGTAGTGAAAAAGCAGTAAGAAACTCACTAAGTTTCCAGAGATGACCTTAACAAGTCATAGGACATTTGAAGCTCTTTTGTTCATGGAGAATTCATTAGCTCTGCTTTTCAGGAAATATCTTTTTTTTTTAACTCTACCCTGATGTAGAAAACTGTTCCTGTGGCATGTGACTGCAATTCCAGCCCACAACTGAGAGGTGACTCCATATTGCAACTTTCTATTCAAATTCAATCCTCAATCTCAAATTATTCATCATTCAGAATAAGAGGATTGGGTGTGATATTTCATTTCAGATTCAACTCAGAAGATGATTACACATTAGTCCATGAAACAGAGAGAAAAAATGTGCCTTATAACATCTGCTAAGAACAAAAAAATCAATAACCAGCTGTACAATACTAAGAATGCCAAGTCAGTAGAAGGGACTTGGTCAAAAAACTTAAAGTTTTGAAAAGAGTCATAGGAAGCTTGAAAGTCCCCTTAGCATTTTTTTCATTGCAAGGGTAGAAAATGATCTGGAGCAGTGACAGAGCACATTTCAGAAATGCTTTATACCCTCCTCACAAAAATAGCTTACTACATATCCACTTGTTTCCATCTACATGCTCTCTAGCAACATAAACTAGCAAGCTACTGAAGAGGGTTGCATAAAAAAAGAATATAGTGGCCAAGGTAAAATCATGTGCTTAGATGATTCTGTCTGTTTACTGATGCACTTAAAGTTGCTTATTTCAACTGCAAAATATTAGGAGACTTATTCTTAGAACTTACACATTCTAAGAATATTTAAAAACATATAAAAAAAAAATTCAGGCAGCAACTTCAAGGATCAGGTTGTACGTAAATAATGACCGGTAGAGGAACGTATACCTGTGGCATTACTTCAGTTTTAAGCTTCACCTTTGCCAAAAAAATTTAGTTCCAGGACAACTGAAATACTGCAGGAAATTACATCAAATTTTGACATTTAGTTTTCAGAAGAGGAAAAAGCTTTTAATATAAACAAGCCTCATGATACTTGAAAACAATGTTTGTTTCTAAGTTTTTTAATGTTATAATTGATAATATACTTTTTTAATAAGCCGAAACCTAAAGAAATCCATTTGGATTTTTTCAATCCATTTCAATCCACTTGGAATTTATTTAGGAGTTACCTATGCAGGCAATGTTGATTTTATTTTGTTTTCCAAATCAGAAGGTAACCAGAGCTCATAATCTGGAAATCATCTCAGAGATCTCTCTGCTGTTTTCTCATCTCAATTCACAACACTAGAATATCAGAATCTGTTCCACTTTGCAGCATGTAACGGCACACATTTTCATCTTAAGAGTTGTGCAAGACAACTGCCACTACCTTGCCAGTGTTAAACTTTCAAAATCATCTATAAGGTGAAAATCAGCAGAGTCATCACTGACACATCTATACAATAAAGGAAGCCTCAGCGCTGGATGGTATCAGAATGTACATGAATGTACATGATTTAGTCCACCCAGATGATAGAATAAGAATAGGTTCATGACAAGAGTAAAATTTACATGTTTAAGATTTATTCTGAGAATCACCATTGCCAAATCACACTCTTTACGTTGCTGCTCCATTGCTTATAGAAATTATGGGGAAAAAATACATTCTTGATAGTGCATGGTGTCAAGAGAAGTGATCATTTCATTTTCTGACACACAATGGCTGCACAAAATACCTCAGATTGTATTTAATGAATGAATGACATCATAATGACTCATCAGAATGACTCTTTTCTATCCTTCCAGTCGCAGAGCATGATGAGGGAAGAAACAGGAAGACCCAGCAGATCAATACCTGGCTCCGAGCCTGGTGTCACTGGCAGAATTTTGGGGTTTTTGATCATGGGTCGGTCTACATGACACCAAGCCTGCTGGCGGCAGACAGGGTACACCTGTCTCAAAGGGGGAAAAGGGGATCTCCACAGGAAGTAACAGGGCTCATCGAAAGAGCTTTAAACTAGATTTGAAGAGGGAAAGGGATAAAACCAGGCTCACTACAGATAAACCTGGGGGTGGCATACCAATGTTTGAGGGACGGTGTGCTAGTGAGGTCCTTCTGTCTGTCTCAGTGGAGGTAGGGGATGGAGATCTATGTGGCAGCAAAGATGCGAGGGTTATGCATATATTAGAGACCATGGAAGCGCCTGAGAATTGTCACGTAGGAATTAGGATTTCTCCCCCCAAAAAGGTGGTGGGATCAATAGCCCAACTGAAGTGCATCTACATCAATGCATGCAGCATGAGCAACAAACAGGAGGAGCTGGAAGCCATTGTACAGCAGGAAAACTATGATATAGTTGCCATCACAGAAACACGGTGGGATGACTCGCACAACTGGAGTGCTGCAATGGATGACTATAAACTCTTCAGAAGGGACAGGCAAGGAAGGAAAGGTGATGGGGTAGTCCTGTATATTAGGGAGTGTTTTGATTGTCTAGAGCTTAATGATGGTGGCAATAGGGTTGAGTGTTTACAGGTAAGAATCAGAGGGAAGGCCAACAAGGCAGATATCATGGTGGGAGTCTGTTACAGACTACCCAACCAGGATGAAGAGGCAGACAAAACATTCTATAAGCAGCTGGCAGAAGTCTCACGATCGCTAGCCCTTGTTCTCGTGGGGGACTTCAACTTACTAGTTGTCTGCTGGAAATACAATACAGCAGAGAGAAAACAGTCAAGGAGGTTCCTGGAGTATGTGGAAGACAACTTCCTGACACAGTTGGTGACTGAGCCAAATAGGGAAGGCACCCCGCTGGACCTGTTGTTTGTGAACAGAGAAGGACTTGTGGG
>NW_008794640.1:907551-908107 GCF_000699145.1 Aptenodytes forsteri
CCTGGTTGAGAGAGTCCCTTGGGAGGCAGTCCTGAAGGGCAAAGGAGTCCAGGAAGGCTGGACATTCTTCAAGAAGGAAATCTTAAAGGCTCAGGAGCAGGCCGTTCCCATGTGCCAAAAGACGAGCTGGCAGGGAGGAAGATCTGCCTGGATGAACAGAGAGCTTTGGCTGGAACTCAGGGAAAAAAAAAGAGAGTACTCAGGTAAAAAAGGACAGTTTATGATCTTTGGAAGAGAGTTTCTGATCTTTGGAAGAAGGGGCAGGCAACTCAGGAGGACTACAAAAATGTTGTGAGGTTATGCAGGGAGAACATTAGAAGGGCCAAAGCCCAGCTAGAACTTAATCTGGCTACTGCGGTGAAAGACAATAAAAAATGTTTCTATAAATACGTTCACAACAAAAGGAGGGCTAAGGAGAATCTCCGTCCTTTATTGGATGCAGGGGGAAACGTAGTGACAAAGGATGAGGAAAAGGCTGAGGTACTTAGTGCCTTCTTTGCCTCAGTCTTTAATAGTAAGACCAGTTGTTCTTGGGGTACCCAGCCCCCTGAGCTGG
>NW_008794640.1:909314-924689 GCF_000699145.1 Aptenodytes forsteri
TGGGTGTCAGTCTCTTTTCCCAAGTAACAAGTGATAGGACGAGAGGAAATGGCCTCAAGTTGCACCAGGGGAGGTTTAGATTGGATGTTAGGAAAAATTTCTTCACTGAAAGGGTTTTGAAGCACTGGACCAGGCTGCCCAGGGAAGTGGTGGAGTCCCCATCCCTGTAGGTATTTAAAAGACGTGTAGACATGGCACTTAGGGACATGGTTTAGTGGTGGACTTGGCAGTGTTAGGTTAACGGTTGGACTCAATGATCTTAAGCCTAACATCAACAACCTAAACAATTCTATGATTCTATGATTCTAGAAACTTGAATCAGACACCGCCAGGAGCGCAGCAGTGTTTTTTCTATGATCCCTCAGTAGCAGTTGCTAAATAGAAAACATTTGTATTGGAGTCACATTGTTTTGTGTAATACTCAAGACATCTGGAGCAAGGCAGTGAAAAAGCTACCCATACACATCGTGTCTGGCTCACTATTCTACAAAGTATTTTAGCTCTAATGCACAGAATAATGTTCCTGCAGTTTCTGAAATAGAAATCTCCTAATGCTGGCATCTGAGACAGTACTGCATTTAGATGATAAAAACTTGGGTTTATTTTCATTTTTCTCTGTTTACAAGTGTCAACTCCTTTGTGCATTTCTCAAGGGGGTGGTTGTAGAGCATAGCATGAATTAGTTTTCCTCTCCTGCAGAAATGCTAGTGATTTCAATTCCTTCTCTTTGTCTCTCTCCATACTTTTACTTCAGATGAACTGAAGACCTTTTAAGAGTACTATAGAAAAATCCAAAGGAACCAACCTCAGATGATACTATGAGCAGAAACAAGAATTTTAACACCATTTTTGCTCATTATAAAACACATCTGGAGGAGTTTTTTTCAGTCTTCTCTGTTGAAGGTTTAAGAATTCATTCAATTATTAATTGTAATAATACAATTGTAATAATTAAGTTAGTTTTCTGACTTTGTATTGACTCATTCCCTTCCTCGCACGGATCAGCGGAGGCGGGATCCTCCAGCACAGGGCTGGTAACAAACAGTTGGCACAGAGGAGAAAAGGAAATAACATGTTTCAGTAGTGAATTGCCTGCATAAACCAGGGGCTCTAGTACAACCATGAATAAGGAAAACCCAGGTTCAAATCCTCAATCTAATGTATTGTTTCTTTACACACAGGGAAACAATTGTAAGTGGAAAGGCAGAATGACCCAATTCAGAGGAGCTAGGATTTGAAATCTCAGTCCCAATCACCTACACCTCTGAAGAATATCTACTGAGCTAATGATTTTTCTGGGGATGATCACCCTTCAGCCTGTATCTCCCACTTGCCTTTCTTTGGCTCCTGAAATATTATCCTGAACCTGAGACACTTTCTCTGATAAACTTTTTTTTTAAAATGTTTACCCTAATAGATGGATATTAAGAACTTGACATTTCCCAGTGGAAACGTAATTTGTCAGATAATTTCTAACAAACTCTAGTTAGCTGCAAATGTGTCACATCTAGCTGGATTCAGCAGCTGCCATTCATGATACAGTGCCAACAGCACTCACTCAAACAAGCAACTGAGTACAGGAGTGCAGGTCTGACTCCGACCATTTTCTTTGGCCAACATTATAAGCTTTCTCACTGCACCAGTACTCAGTACCAGTACACGATACATGCGGCCAGAGTTAACTACTAACCACTCCTGCTATTTTCTATGTCCGTGTGCAATTGTGTGTATTTTAGTGCAAGGGAAGAACCTCACACAGGAAGACTTCAAAAGAACAACATTGCAGATAATTCCTAATTCTTCTCCAGTCCCAAACAATGCTTAGATTAATGCAGAGTGGATGACCAAGTGCTCTACATTTATTGCTCTTTCCAGTTGGAGTTAATTGAATGGTTGCAATCAGATATCTGTATCTGGAAATTCTTTACATTCCTGTAGACAGCATGGCAGCATTAGCCCCTCCCTGAACAGCAGAGAGAATATGATGCTGTGTCTGATCTGTGGAGTATATGTAGGCTTCACATGGTCCCCTGAATGTCCACGCTGAGGTGCTGGTTGGACTATACCACAACTGCAGCCAGAGAACTGCAAATCCACATTCTTTCACATGGTATCTAGAGCACAAACTTACGGGAAATCCACACATACATTGCTGTGCACTTGGGTCTTGTTCTAATTTGGCATCAGGCCCACAATATATATAAAATATTAAAATACAACTATTTTTTCTGTCACTGCCAATACTTATATTGCTATTCAGATGTATTTGCCAGTACAACTGCCTGTGCTCTTCAACCTGTTCAACAGCAGCCAATTAGGAAGCTGACAACAAAAGAGATGCTGAGATATTACTGCAGAATGACAGAGCAGAGAGCTATCGATGCTATCTGTTCAGGATGGAGACATGGTACTGTAGGAAGGGAAAGTTAGTCCTGGCCACTAGGGAAGCCTGGACTACAGGGCAGAGGAGCAAGGGCATCTTTAGAGGAATTGGCTAATATGGGAATACTCTTGCATTGTGTTGCATTTTGTAAAAAAAAAAAAAGAAAAGAAAAGAAAAGAAAAATTTTTCTTCCCCAGAAGGATTTATAATCTACAGAGACAAACAGATGTTATCCCAGTCTACGGATAGGGAAACTTGAGTTATAATTACCATGAAATGACTTAATTCACTATCTTTAGCAAAGGAAGGAGGGAAGACAGAAAACTAAAAGCAATGTATTTCAAGAGGGCAGACTTCAATAAACACTGTAAATTGGTGGGTGAGATCTCCTCGGAAACAAGTTGAAGTGACAAAGGAGTCCAGAAGAGTTGGCAATTCTTTAAAGAAATGACAGTGAGGGTACAATCAGAAGCCATGCCAACATGAAGGAAGGATAGGAAGTGTAATCAGAAAACAATTTGGCTAAACCATGAGCTCTTCAATGACCTGGAGCTAAATAAAATGTACAGGAAGTGAAAACTACATTGAAATACTAAAGACAAGTACGAATGAATAGCATAAATATGTGGGGAAAAATTCAGAAAGGCGAAGGTACAAAAAGAGAGGAAATTAGCAAAGGAAGCAAAAAGCTTTCTGTAAGCACATTTGCAGTAAAAAGAACTCCAAGGAAAAACAGTGGTTCACTGCTAAACAGGGAAAACAAGTTCCTGCCAGATGAGTCCCAGAAAAGTGAAATGTTTAGTGCCTTTTCTATTTCAGCCTTCACTGGAAAGGTCAACTATGACTAGAAGGTTGATACAACCAAGGGGCAATAACTCAGGTTACAACAGGGGAAGATCAGATTAGAGAATACTTAGGTGAGGTAGGTGTTTCCAGTTCAGTGGGGCATTAGGACATTTATCCCAAGATACTTAAAGAACAGGCAGAAACAATCTCACAGGCATTAGTAAATCTCTTAGAGAACTCATGCAAGATGAGTAGGGTCAGAAGACTGAAGAAGAGCCAGCAGACCACCTATCTGTATGAAGGAGTAAAGGAGGAGCCAGGGAATTATCAGTCTGACAGTCTAACTTGATTCCTGGAAAAATACTGGAACAAATAATCTAACTACTTGTAAGCACCTAGGCGGTAACAAGGAGAGGAGTAGCAGCCAACATGGATTTGTCAAGAACAAATTATGTCAAAACAATCTAATTCCACTCTACAACAGGGTAACAAGTCTTGTGGGCAGAGGAGGAAAAGAAAATGTCACACAACTTGACTTTAGTGAGGTTTTTGACACCGTCTTACATAATATTCTCATAAGTAAGCTAAGAAAACATGGTCAAGATTAAAGGAGAGGAGTGCAGCCAACATGGATTTGTCAAGAACAAATTATGTCAAAACAATCTAATTCCACTCTACAACAGGGTAACAAGTCTTGTGGGCAGAGGAGGAAAAGAAAATGTCACACAACTTGACTTTAGTGAGGTTTTTGACACCGTCTTACATAATATTCTCATAAGTAAGCTAAGAAAACATGGTCAAGATTAAACTACAGAGAAAAGGCATGCAAAGCTGGCTGGAAATCTGCATTTTAAGAGTAATTTATTAATGATTTGGTGTCAAAATGGTAGGATTGTATCAGGTGGGAATCACAGAGGTCTGTCCTAGGTCTGGTAAAGTTCAGTATTTTCATGAATGATGAGGAAGAAGGGATAAGAGTGTGTTTGTGGCATTTACAGATAAAATCAAGCTCAGGCAGGCAGTCTGTAAACACACTGAAGGATAGAATCATAGAATCATAGACTCATTGAGGTTGGAAAAGACCTCTAAGATCATCGAGTCCAACCGTCAACCCAACACCACCATGCCCACTAAACCATGTCCCTAAGCGCCTCATCTACACGTCTTTTAAATACCTCCAGGGATGGGGACTCCACCACTTCCCTGGGCAGCCTGGTCCAATGTTTCACCACTCTTTCAGTAAAGAAATTTTTCCTCACGTCCAATCTAAACCTCCCCTGCCGCAACTTGAGGCCATTCCCTCTCGTCCTATCACTTGTTACTTCAGAGAAAAGACCAACACCCACCTCGCTACAACCTCCTTTCAGGTAGTTGTAGAGAGCGATGAGGTCTCCCCTCAGCCTCCTTTTCTGCAGGCTAAACAACCCCAGTTCCCTCAGCCGCTCCTCAGAAGACTTGTTCTCCAGACCCCTCACCAGCTTCATTGCCCTTCTCTGGACGCGCTCCAGCACCTCAATGTCCTTCTTGTAGTGAGGGGCCCAAAACTGAACACAGTATTCGAGCCTGTGCGGCCTCACCAGGGCCGAGTACAGGGGCACGATCACTTCCCTACTCCTGCTGGCCACACTAGTTCTGATACAGGCCAGGATGCCATTGGCCTTCTTGGCCACCTGGGCACACTGCCGGCTCATGTTCAGCCGGCTGTCAACCAGCACCCCCAGGTCCTTTTCTGCTGGGCAGCTTTCCAGCCACTCTTCCCCAAGCCTGTAGCGCTGCATGGGGTTGTTGTGGCCGAAGTGCAGGACCCGGCCCTTGGCCTTGTTGAACCTCATACAGTTGACCTGGGCCCATCGATCCAGCCTGTCCAGGTCCCTCTGCAGAGCCTTCCTACCCTCCAGCAGATCAACACGCCCGCCCAACTTGGTGTCGTCTGCAAACTTACTGAGGGTGCACTCAATCCCCTAGGACAGGAATAGAACAATCCATAGAACAGGAATCAGAAAAATTGTAACAAATTAGAGAGGTGGTCTGGAAAAATGAGGCCCAATTTGATAAGAACAAGTGGAATATATTCACATAGGTGAGAATGACAATTTGTTCAAATACGGGACAAAGAACCACTGGAGAGACAAAGAAAGAAAATTGGGAATTATGTGAATCATAAACTGAACATGAGTCAACAATGCTAGGCTGTTGTTAAAAAGATAAATATGACACTGGTGTGTACAAACAAAAATGTCACCTGTAAGACAAGTGAAACATCCTTCCTGCTCTGCTCAGCCCTGCAATACTGCATCCAGCTTCAGGAAGGACTGACTGTGCAGCAAGAATGCAATGTAGACAAAAATGTGACCCAGGAGGAAAGAACTGGGATTGTCTTGGACTAGGGGAAGTCTGAGAGAAGACATGAAAACAGTCCTGAAGTACTTGAGAGACAAAAGGAATAAGCTCTTCTTATATGCTGAGGCTAGGATAAAATATATGGATTTTAATTGTAGCAAGAAATCCAACATTAAAAAACTAATTTGACAAACATCTGTCAGAAGTAGTGTAAGTAGAGGTGATCCTAACACCGAATAGATAGATAGCCTCAAAGATTTCAAAATGTTCCTTTTATCCACCTTTTCCTTCCATGACATACTGTGGATTTCAGGGTCATGGATGATTAACCAAAGTTCACATGGGGCATCTAAAATCAAGCAGAAAATTGAAGCCTGACCTTAACAACACCAGTTCAAGCGTCTTTACCTCACGATATCTTTCCTCTCACTTCCTCTCTCTCAATAAATAGATTACACATGTAGAGTCTTTATGCAACAAATGACACATTAAAACTTTTTCATATGGTAAAGAAAATAGCATTCAGGTTGATTTTTTTCATTTCTATTTTTGCTGTCTCTGTTATCACAATAAAAGTGAAAAGGATGTGATGCCAAAGCAGAGTTTTCTGGTGGAAAATACATTACAAATATACAAATAAACCATTAGACTTCTGCATAATTGGATACTAGTTGATTAAAGGTCACCAACAAAAAGCCTTTTGACACAGCCCCGAAAAAAGCTCAGCTCCCTCATGTAGCATGTGTCAGTACAGAACAGAGAAATGACACATCCAGTTTATTATGCCACATTTACAATTTAGGATGGATTATTAGTGACAATATTCCTTTCATAGAAATAGCAGATGCCTTTTTTTTTATTAGAAATGCTGTGAATAGTAATTAATAGCCTCCTTTGCTGTGTTAATAATACACTCCTACCCAGTAAATATTGGCTAAATAATTAAGTGAAGGATTTTTTTTTCTTTCTAATCCCCCATGCAATTTGCTTAATTTGATAGATTTTAATTGGAAAAGTGAAGACTTGGTTAATATTTAAAAAACAAACACTTAATCATGTTCTTTTCCACTGCCTGTGTCTATCAGCTCCATCAGAAGAAGCATGCTGTTCTAGAGGGACGGCCAAACTAGAATTGAGACACCAAAGATGCCAAACAGTATCTTTGAAAAAAGGACTTTCAAAGAACATGTAAGTGCTTTCCTTTTTCTGAAATGAATTAGGGTCTAAAATACTCTCAAATCCCAACCCATTCCTTGCACATATTTTTGGCACATATATTCTCTGAAAGTTGTGGGAATTGAACATCTAACTGTTTAGATGCCTTTGACAGTTCCACTATGTATTGAAATAACTTGGTAAAGTCCCTCTGATTTAATAAGTGCTGATTATGCCTCAAGTGGATAAAGGATATCAGACCCAGAATGCCATACATATACCTAATATTTCCATTTACAGGTTTCCTGAACAGTTTAGTACTCTCCTATACTTTTAATCTAAAGTAGTTCAATTTTAATCTGAAATAGTAGTTATCAGTAGCACCCATAAATCATTTTCTACAAACACTGGTAGCAAGGAAAGGTGTTTTCAGTCCTCTGCACGTCTGTCAAAATGTTTGTAGAAGTAATTCATACTTGCAGTAACTGAACCTATGAAAGTTTTGCAATTCACTTCAAATAAAAACTCTGTAAGTGAAAGGCTAACTCCTGCCCTCATTTTTTTTTCTTGTGCAGAGTGATTACAGGCAGTAGGTTTGCTTTATGTAAGAGACAATAAAACTAGACCTAGTTAGTTATTATCAACTCCGTAGTTTTTAATGATTACCTGAGATTTGAACACTTCATTCCTGTTAAAGGTAAGAGAAACTGGGTGTTTAAAACCCCTTGATGACTTTGAAATTTCCAGCCAGCTCATTTGAATTCTGCTGAGAGACTGACTCTGTATATGTTCGCACAAATCCTATTAAAGTCGGTGGAAGTGGCAAGCATGTCTCTGGGGCAGAGTGGGACCCCCTGCTATCTAGTCAGTGCAAATTAACAGCTGGGAGTGGAAGGAATGTAAAAAAGCAAAATGTCTTCACAGGGCCACATTGATATGCAAGGGATTTGCTTGTCAGGGTGAGATGTATGATATGAAGTGAATGTTTATTGCACACTGCAGGGAGCTTCCAATAGTAGCCAAATGGAGATATCTATAGTAGATCTGGATCGGAAGCAGTCTAAAAGCCAAGGCAGAGTGAAAGGGCTTTTGATACAGAATGCCTTTGTGATGCTACTTATTCCTCGTTAGAGAAAAAAAAATTGTCAGCATTTACAGATTGAGGAAGAGGAAATTGGGAATCCTGACACTTTACCAGCACTTGTAACTTGATTATTTTGCTGTATTTTGAAGTGTGCTTATCTATAGCTGTGGGTTGATGCACAAAACTCAGTAAATTCCAACAATGTTCCCACAGGAACTCAGTGAGAGAGGAGAAAATTTTCAGCAGAAGTGATGTGAACTTTAGTCTGATAAGGTGGGTAGACTGTCATGGTCCCTGACCACAAACACAAGCTCAGCTGGTACAGAAGACACTCACTATCCCTACCTTGCCTTGCTGGGAGACTTATATCCTTTTGCTCACATGTCCTCTAGAAGAAAATATTAAGGATTTTCAATCTGTGTTGTGTTTGGGTTGGCCTACTAGAACCTTCCTCCAGGAGAAGCGTGGAGAAAGACATCGTTTCCTCTTCCAACAAGGACCAGAGTCAACTAACCCACCCCTGATTTCTTCCATCTGCTGCTGAGCTCCGTTCATGTGCGTGGTACAAAGGCAAAGGTTGCTGCTGCTTTCTGCTGCCAATGCTATGTAATCACCCACCCTTCAGGGGGACCAAGCCAAGGGTGCCAGGTCCTTGCTCAGGGATGAAGAAGACACTGAGTGCTGATTACCTAAGGATTAATTTCTCTGTCACAGTTTCCTCAGAAGAAGCAGCCAACCAGATGACCAATACCGCACCAGTTGCTTAGGCTAAAATCACCTATAGTACTTGGAATTCAAATGCTTTGATTAGTTAAGTTAGTTACATTTGTTGATAAGTTACATATGTTACTGCACAAATCATAACTGCAATACTAATACAAACAACAATTTGAATGATCCACTGGAGATCAAGAGTTGCTTTCCAAAAGAAATTTGCAAATTACTTTTTCTAATGGCCGCATCAGAGAATTTTGCATTCTATTCATGGACCATTTGTGAACAGAAAATGCGGAGCTTCATCAAACAAATCACTCATTTTAAGTTATTTGTCATGCTCTCACTAGAAGCAGTACTAAATTCAAAAGCAAAACCCACACACATGCCAGTACACTTAGCCAGTTGGCCCAAATAAATAGCACAAATCAAGGCCAGCACGAAAAGTGCAAACAAACACAACTGGGAGAAAATAAACTGTCAAATGCAGACAGAGGTGATGGACACAGAAGCTGAGGATTTCTGTAGAGTTAGGCCATAGGACAAGGTTGGCTGTCAAGCCCACGAAGAACCTGCTGTCCTGCAGGACCTCAAGCTCCGACTGACAAGTGGGAACGGCTTCACACCATCCGGCTGCT
Source organism: Aptenodytes forsteri (assembly GCF_000699145.1). NCBI lineage: Eukaryota > Metazoa > Chordata > Aves > Sphenisciformes > Spheniscidae > Aptenodytes > Aptenodytes forsteri. Next base: position 918,415 of record NW_008794640.1, read on the forward strand.
GAGGTGACACAGGCAGCTGTCCTCACTGTCCAGACAGCTGGGACATCGCAGCTGCTCATCAATCAGCGTCCAAAGCTCCAGAGTTTGTAACATGGCATTTTGAAGTGAGCCATCACACTTTGCCTCAAGACCCTCACTATGAGCTGCAGCAGATCAGCCAGAGGGAGATGGTGCTGCTGAGAGCTGTGGCCTCATCAGCCACCCTGGTTTGCTGGGGCTGTTCATGAATCACAGTGCTCTGATGCAAAAACACTTCAGTGGATCTGGGTCTAATGCCTTAAAGTTAGAAAACTCATGAGGTCATTAAAACATGTCTGCAAAGCACTTCAAATGTGAATGCACTGGCAGATATGAAGTGTTGCATGTCTGCAGCCCAGAATCACACAAACTTTGCTGCTGTCAATGCAAACAGTCCTACATTTGAGGATCTCACTAGGATTAGCACGTACCTATCCCTACCTTTGTTTTTCCCCTCCTCTGAAGCACAGTCCAGAGTCCCTTTGAAAAAAGGGACAAATACATTCTGTAAGTACCAGCAAACTGCTATGCTAGTGCACAGGATATTTTAAAGCCTGAAATATTGCATATGCTTGTATCCAGTAGTTAAAGATGGGAGTTAGAAGTGCTGCTATAAATATTTGAAAATAATAGAGCAGGAAGAAAAAGCCAATCCAGACGATTACAAATGCACAGGGACTACCACCCCAGTGTTTCAAAATTACGTTAGATATTCCTATATACACAAACCCAGCTTGACTACTGCTCATATACATGTGTACTCTACTTCTTCTAGACTGGATCCATGTGGAGTCTGTTTGGATGTCTCCAGGTAGAGGTGCTCGACAGTCCATCAAACTAGCCCTGCTGAGCCCCAGCTGGCCGAATGCATGAAAGATGTGTGCAGATAGACCAACTCTGGGTCTATCTTCAAACATATTTGTTGAGTGTGTCTTGTGCTTACCAGCCCTGTAGCCTCTTGAGTCCTTCTGAGTCCTGCTGGTTAAAGCCTACCTCTTCAAGTACAATTATCTGCTAGTACTAATGGGAATTAAAGGAGATAGTTACCTAAATGCCACTAAGGATCAGAACATACAGGCTGTGGTCTGCTGTCTACTCCTGTAAGGAAACACAGAGGATTTGTCTCTCTTAATGCTCTGCCTTTCTCTTCTTTCAGACTGAAAATTCAGATTTTTCCAGCAAATGCTGGGGCAGCGTTTATATCAGTATGTATTACCAACTCAGATTTAATCCTAATTATTTCTTTCCCACTGAACATCTGCATTTGGTCTTCCTTCCTCCAGTCATGCTGCCTAACGTGTTTCCACAGTCTGTCTCAGTTTAGGTTTGTGTTTGCGAAGGTGGAGAGGGGTGGTAGAAACCTTTGGCATCAGCAGGGCATTTCTCCCCTGATCTCAGTAGCAGCTCTGACTTGGAAAGCAGAACCTGTCAGCCAGAAGATGCTGAGCCCCGGCACCAACTCTCTTTCCTACCTTCCACTGGCACTAAGTTCAAAGCAAAACTTAGCAGAAAATTGCAGCTATGTCCCTCAAGCCTTATGACTCGGCACCAGCACACCAGCCTTCCGCGTGAGGAAACGTAGTGCAAAAAATACCTTCCAGGAGGCTTCTGCCTAATGCTGGAAAGCACTGATGCACTCCAGCTCCAGGGAGAGGTAAAAAGATGATTGTCACCCACTCAATAACCATTTCCTTCTGGATGATCAATGGAGCATCATCAAAGACCTATCTGGTGACAGGCACCCGTTAGCTATCGGAGGCAGAGGACGAGAACAGCTCCATGATAGATGCTCATGGGAAGGGAAGCAGTAAAGAGCACAGCAGCAGTAAAGGGAGTGAAATAGGCTTCCTGCTGAAAGGAGGAGCAGACAGTAGGATAAACGAAGGGACATTGATTGAATCGGAACATTTCTTTAAACTCAGAGCACTCTCATGACACCATGTAAAGTTCCAGTGCATGCTTGGTGACATCTTGACACACTGATTTTAGTATTGCTCACTCTGTAATCCCCAGGGGAAGATATCTGAGCTCTGAACAGTGCTTTTGAGTCATACCTTCCACCTAAACCCATTTTCCAGTCCCCTCCCTGCCAAGGTCACTGAGTTTCTGATCTCACAAGCAAAAGCTTTACAGGAAAGGTGAGTGGAAAGAGGAATGAAGGCTTGTGCTGCTCCTTTGGGGTACCAGCGGGTACAGCTCAGCCAATGCAGTTTGCAGGCAGCATTAGCTGACATTACGCTAAAGCTCTCCCATGTAGGCAGAGCAAGAGGACGACGGGGATCAAGGCTTTCCTCAGAGACACAGTCTGCCCTGGTCTTGCTTTGGAGATTGCACAGTGAGACAATCTTCGCACAGGGCTGTAAGCTAAAGCCAAGTCATTCTTATATCTACAAAACAGGCTGGGGCAGCCCTGATGGGATGGAGTAATTGGCGGCAGGGGAAGGGGCTGTGGATGAGATGTGCCTGTCCCCACGCTGTGCACCTCCAGCTGGTGCCTGGGCTGGAGGGGACAGCGAGGAAACCTCAGCTCTTGCACTGGCTGCAGGAGCTACCTCACTTCCCATCACTGCAGGATCAGGAGATGAGAGAGCTCCCAAAGCAAAAATATTCAGGTGTGAATAGGAAGGTCTTCCCTTCCCCGCCTCAGCTAAGCTGCTGTGTTATAGCAACTCTTTAAATATCCTCCCCAGCCCAGTCTGTGAGATGCTGTTACACAAACCTACATGGTCTCAAACACATGGTCTCTACCTCCACATCTCTCTCACGTTGGTACTGCTTTACTGTCTGAGCCAGCTTGGCTGCAGGAACAGTGCTCAAGCACAGATACTTGCATGCATATAGGCACAGGGTGACTGAAGAAATTAATAAGCTTCAAAGCATGTGACATGATAATCAGAAGTTCACATCAGGACAAGGAGAGAACAGCGGGGCCTTGCAATGGACAAATAAATGACCTTTGAGTCCTATGTTCCCTGTGCATTCATACACAGACCAGACTGTTACCAACATCTCTGTGCAGGCACATCCCAGCGGAAGAGCAGTCAGTGTGGTGGTATCTGGAGCCCCCATCATCAATGCCAAGCAACTTCCAGCTCCTCCCCAGGGCAGTGGATGCTATTTTATGGCTCCCCCCCTTTTTTTTTTTCCCGCCTCTACAAAGCGTGAACAGCTGTGGTTTGGGATTCGGTGCACACCCACAGCACGATCTCAGGGAGGGGAATCTTATCACCGAGCCTGAATGCAGGCCCTTGGAAACACTGGGGCAATGGTTGGCTTTCTACACATATTTCATCAAGCCATCAGACAGCAGAAACAACCAGGGAAGATGAAACCGCCCCAATTTCCATTGAATAGGACCCCGTCACAAGGAGCCTTATGGAATAAGGAGGGCTACCACTCCGGGAACGTGCAGAAGACATCAGAAACGGTTGTGAAACAACCGAATAAAATAAAAAATCCTTCCATTTGTAAACGTTTGGAAAAATTACATCCAAATTAAGGCTTTAAGGTATAAATTTCCTTCATGCAAAAATAGAATAAAATACATCCACCAATTCAGCACCATCACACACCTATCTAGGGGTACCATGAAGGTACATGTAAGGTACTTGTAAAACACAGTAAATCTATATCTTATTGGACTCGTAATTTGAATTTTTCACAAGAACTGCTTAAATATTTTTGTACATCTGCTGAACTGCTTTGGGAGTAACAGGAGACTACGTTATGTTTAATAATATAAGGAAAAATTTGAAGTTTCATCTTCCAGATTTTTACTCAAGGAAGTATTAGTCATTAAACCTGGGCATTTTTTTCCTTTTTGAGATCAGTAGCTAAAATAATTCCCATTTCAAGCAAACCAAAAGGAAAAAAAAAAAAAAACAACAAACAAACGCTGAAAAAAGTTACTTTGCATTAATTGGAAAAACTTTATTTAAACTGAAATATTTTTTTGGCATTATCTTCCCCTTTTCAGAGTTCTTTTCAGGGCTAATTTCTAAACTGAAAGGCCACATTCAACTGAAAAGTCAAAATGTTTGTAACAGATAACTACTAAAAAGAAATGTTGCAGTATTTAAAGGAAATTATTTGTTGCTTTTTCTCAATTAAATTATTCCATAAATTTGACTCAAGTTGTTAAACAGTTCTATTCTGACCAGTTTTTTTGGAAACTCTCCTGTTTCCAAAAAAGAAAATTATCCATTGCTCAGTTTTGATATTTACCAAATGGCCATCTCTTACAACTGGAAAACTTAGAATAAGGGAGTAAAAGAATGGGCCCAAACACAGCACACTAAATAACTGGATGTCTTGTCTAACTCTGCAGTGATTCAGGATGTTATCAAAAGGCATTTCTGAGCACTGGTTTACACCCTCTAGCTCCACTGCCTGTGCAGAATCTGTCCAATGAAAAATATATATAAAAGTACATTTTAATTATATATACTAATATACTTATGGATGCATTTTTCAATAAGCTTTTAAATAATTGCTTTATTTCCTTTAAAATTTATATGAAAGAAAAATGTATTTCAATTACCAATGTAATATATACTCCCACAGGCATATATATATCTCTAAACCACGCACTTCGTGGGTCATAGTGAATGTTTTACTGCATGTCTTAAATGTACCGAAATTGCTGTAAGGAGATAGCTTTGAAGATTTTTTTTTTTATTATTGATATCCTTGGAAAATTCAGAAAATGCTGAGATATGAAGGATACATCAGAGAATTTCATTATAACTGTATAGCTTTTTTTTGGTGCTACATAAAAGGCTTTCTTCAAAAGGTTGCAACATGTTGTACTGCTTAGCTGAATTGAGAGCATATTTTCCTGTCCTTCAGAGACCACCAGCCAGACCTGGGAGCGGAGGACTCCAAAGGACATACACATTCAGCAAGGCTATTAGGGACCAGTGGGTTGTAACAGGTGTACAACCACCAGCCCGATCATGGGTGTCCTGAGCCAGCCTGGACACAGCAAACCAAGATAGCAAGCCAAACAGCCCGATGATTGTCTTGTTCACTGTCAAATACAGATAGCTGAGGCAAGGAGAAAAGGAAAAAAAAAAAGGGAGAAAAGAAATAAAAATGTTAAAAAATTTTATTTCTAAGGTCACACTATGGGTTCTTCTTTATGCATAAAATCCATGAAAATTCCAGGAAAAAGGCTTTCTACCCAAAAACCACGGCAGCTCTGCTGACAGCCCCACTCCCTCCCCAGCCGTCTTCCCCTGTGCTGACAGCAGCATAAGGACAGACTCCCTAGGACACCAGGAAAATACATTATTTCGCCAGCATAACCTCAAGCCCAGGGTCCAGATTGTTAGCTGGTATAAATTGCTATATCGACTTCGCTGGAGCCTGGGTGATATATTTCAGGGTCCTGCTCTTCACTGGGTGTACAGAGACCACAACAACACAGCACGATATATGCACCCACCATCCTGCTTGTCCTCCATCATGTCACAAAAGCCCCATAAAAACTGGGTTTTGCAAACACCACCACCCGGGGCCAGTCACAGGCAGGAGATAAGGCACTCCTTTCCCCCAGGGTCATGGCCTTTAAGATCTCCTGCCTCTCACTTCTAAAAAGTCATAAAATGAAGACATTCACTGAAGTAATCCCAGGCCCTGTCTGGGGAGGAAGCGGGAGAACCCTCTTGGTGGGGCTGCCTGCCTCTGGGATGCATCCACCCCCAAAATTAGCTCTTGGAAATTGCACGGGCATCTTAACGATCTGTGTTTAAAGGAGCTTATCAGATGAGGGCATTGGTAACGTATCGTATGCAGCCCTGTGAAAACTCACTGAGTGCGATTCTGGTCATCCCTTTTCAAGAAAGCTGAATTCACATGGAAATAGGTGCAGAGGGAGGCTACTGAACTGACCAGGGACACGTAAAACCTGTTTTATGAGAACAGACGAGATGCACGAGTTTTGTTTAGCTTCACAGGACAAAGGCTGACACAGAATATGGTTGCTGTATCTAAATATCCCATACTGATAAACACCATGGAAGAACTATTTAAGCTACAGGATGACTGTTGACACAACAACCAGAGCAAGCTGCCTGTGAAGCTCCCCTCACTACAAGAAGGACATTGAGGTGCTGGAGCGTGTCCAGAGAAGGGCAACGAGGCTGGTGAGGGGTCTGGAGAACAAGTCTTATGAGGAGCGGCTGAGGGAACTGGGACTGTTTAGCCTGGAGAAAAGGAGGCTCAGGGGAGACCTCATCGCTCTCTACAACTACCTG
>NW_008794640.1:924785-929745 GCF_000699145.1 Aptenodytes forsteri
GAAGTGGTTGAGTCCCCATCCCTGGAGGTGTTTAAAGGACGTGTAGATGAGGCGCTTAGGGACATGGTTTAGTGGGCATGGTGGTGTTGGGTTGACGGTTGGACTCGATGATCTTAGAGGTCTTTTCCAACCTCAATGATTCTATGATTCTATGATTCTATGATTCTATGAAGACAATGGAGAATAGGGATTTTCTAATCATCAGAGGAAGAAGTTTTTCAAAACATAAGAAAAGCTGTGAGATTTTATCATGAGATCCAGTCAAGTAAGTCATGGAAATTTGCAATGTTACTTGAGCAGAGGGACTGGACTCAGCAAACCTTCCCATCCCTTCCACCCTATGTCATATAAAAGCCAAAGGGAATTTTGCCATGGATTTAATTGGACTTATCCTGAAATGTCAACCCTACCAGCATGTGCATGTGGCCTAATTAATTTTGGGTCTTCAAATGATTCACCACAATTTTTCAGACCAGATATAGACTTGAAACTAACTGAATGTGTAAATTATATCTTCAGCAGCAGGACTCCAGACCTGGTGCGCAGATCTCAGTGCATAGAATGAACTGCAGTGGCCACAGATACAGTTTATTAATCAATTACCTCTGTTTATTGGAGACCAGGATCTTCTTGCAGCTGCTAAACCCAATGACATGCAATGACAATTATGTAAGCTTTCATGGAACTCCAGAAAAGCTATCAGTGGTTTCCTGGCTGTAATTTTTGAGCTGATCTAATCTGACATATGGTGATTTTTTGAGTCATTTGATAGTGTAGAGAGCTAAGTAAACCCCTCTCCAAACAGCCATAAAAAGTGGCTCTGCAGTTTTTGCTACTTTTGGAAACCCAGAAGCACGTTGCTGCAAACAGTCAACACAGGAAGGATTAGATCTTACAGCAAATCTTGACCTTGGGTGCATCAAACCTTTTTAAAACAAAAATATATTTTCAGATAAACAACCTATTTTTATAAAAGGAGTCAGCCTTCTGTGAAAGAGCATGACTTTTCATCAGAAAGTGCAAAATCTAATAGGCAAAAAGTTTTCATCCTAACATAGTATTTTTGTCAACAGTACACTTGCTGAAAAAGTTCAGTTTTCAGCCATTGAAAATAAAAACATTTGTAAGGGCAGTTGAATTTTCAATGAAAAATGACAATAGTGACCCTTCTGCAAATGGTGGAAATTTATTCTGCAAATAAATTTCATCCAGACATTTTCCAGGGCCATATTTTTAAGTCTGTCTTAACTGGACTTCTGTTTCTTGCTGTAGCTTAGGTCATTTGATCCTCTGAGAACTGACTGATCCTGTAAATCAGCTATCTATATATCTAAAGAACCTAAATTTCAAACTTCAGAATAGGATTGCATACCCAGGCCTGTCTCTTAAATATCTGGGAAACACAAACCAATAGAAAACCTGTCTCAGAACGTGAGTTTTACAACTGATACCTACAGAGCGAAACAGAGCCTAAAAAATTTGTGTTAGCTGATGCTGAACGACATAACTAGCTTACTAGTAATGCCACATCTAAGTTTAGTGAAAGAAAAGGTTTGTAGAAAACTGAAGTACACAAAAATGATGTCTCACAATCATGCAGCAGCTCCTGGACAGAACAGAACTCATCCTGCTTCACCTCCATCAGCATCTTAATAATAAGGACTCCACATGTAGATGAGATTCCTCGTTTCCACAGAGGCAATCTTGTTTAAATTTGCTGTAATTGACTTATGAGCCAGTGACCCCACTCAGAGGTATAAGGGAAGGTGTTGGGGATGTGAAGGGATTCCGTCCCATCAGCAGCTGCAGCTACTGCCTGTGCTCTATAGCAGTTGGTATGTGGGGAAAAAGGAGGTGAAGAAAAGGGCCTAATCAAAGAGCAGAAAAAAGGGGACACTGATGTGAAGCCGATTTCATGCCTGCAGCTGAAGCAGAAACAGAGAATATCAAATGCCAGAAGGAAGTTCATCCTCGCAAGCTTTCCAGCCCCATTTTGCACAACAAAGAGATCTGGCTAGTTCAGATAAGGGGTGGATGAACATCCCAAGTTTCAGTTGCTTATTTATCTGAGCCACTCCACCCTTCACTAAACATCTCCATTCCTAGAATGATGCAAGTCCCTTGATTAAAACAACGTGGCACATTACCGGAATACCTTATTCCCACTGTGCTCTGCCTGTCCCACCCCCAGAGAGCCATCAGAAAACCTGATTCTCTCCTCCCAAGTTAGCAAAACTCCCACCAACCTCAGTGGCACCAGTACTAGGCCTGGGTAAGTATTTTCGATCCATACACAGGTTGTCTTATCCAGTCATTCTCAACAAGGGAGGATATTCCTACACACACCTTTCTTAAATAAAGTTTTTCTTTGGCTTTGTTTGTACAGCAGTGTAAACACCTTGCATGGAAGGGATCTTTTATTCCAGTTGCCGGAACGACAACTGCTTACGATAATTGAGAAGACTGTATATCAATAGGTCCCTGTGAAGAAAAGAAAGGACAACCTTGTCATGGCATAGACCTTCCTTTCCCTTTGAACCCTTGCATGCTTCAGTCAAGTTCTTTTCTCTCTCCACCTGTATGTTCAAGCTTTTTCGATATGCTGGCTTAGAAGACCCTGCTTGATCAAAGAGCAAATCCCTGTACAGCAAATGTGAGTCTGTAAAGAGTAAGCTCACTTTTCTTAGCTATCTTCCACCAACCTATTGGAAGTGCTCCCTAGGCTTTCTTCAATGATCCACATATGGAAAGTCTTTCCTGCTCACCAGCCTCTCAGAGACCTCCCAAAAAACAACCTTGACTAATTGAAAAGTCACTTATCCATCACAGAGATGGAGCTACTTTCAGGAGAGCTGAGCTGCAAATCACTTGCTCAAGTCTCACTACATTAAAATTGTTGTTCTGTACCTGGCTAAAAATACAGAGAGGGCACAAGTTCAAATGCACATCAAAATGTGGTTACTTTTTCTCTACTGAAGCCAAAATTATTATCCTTAGATGAAAAACTCTTTTCAGATTTACCCCATCATCTGTCCCCCTGAGGGTGGTGGACTCTCACTGTCTCACCTTCTCCATTCATCTGACATCTGCCTTCTGCCAGGTCCTACCAACACTGTTAAAAATCTCTCCTTTACATTCATGTGTAAGTGAATTAGTTCATAGTTTCTTCTGATATTTTCACATCTTTGGATGTTTCACCTTAGTGTGTCCTCCTTTTAGTGTCTATTTCCATCTCTTTCACTTGGCTGTTAGACTTCAACCAACTTAGCTTGAATAATCACTTAGTCTGATTTACTCCATATGCAAATCAATCTGTCATATTATTTGTTTGAAGACATTTTAGCTATTGTTTGTGTGCAAGATGCTACACATTATTAAGTTTCATCCTATGGCATCAGCACAGTTAAAACTATCACCTGATTTGTCTCCTTCACAATTCAGATTCATCTTTTAATGAGCTAAAAATTAACAAGGTAGATATGGGTCATTAGAAATGTGTATTCATCTTTACCAAAACCAAATTGCACAGCTGCAATAGAACACATCATTTTATGCATTGTGGTGGAAAATGACATGACTCCAGGAGTTTCAAACTTTAACCAGCATTTTTCTAAGACTGATAATTATCACAATGCACAACATACAGAATTCCCCTAGACATTGTTTGCACATAACCTACCACTGTAGATCTCTGCACAACCTTAAGACCTGACCTGAATACGGTTCCCTGTTTTCTCTACATTCACATTTGAAAACCTGGCATTTCAGCAGTTTGCAACTAATCAATTAATAGGTCACTCATAGACTGTGATGTAGTCAAATATTAACATGAGAAGAGAGCAACTGACCTCCTCCTGTCACCACAAAAACTTTGCAGTGGTGACTTCAGTGGGTGAAAAAATATTAACCAGCTCTGCTGGGATCTCCATGAGTGAACATCCCACTCTCAAACAGTAAAATTTGACTTGCCCTCTGGAATATCACAATATCAGTCTGTCACATATTAGGGATTTCCCCTTCATGCTGTTAACATACCTCAGACTCAAACAAATACCAGTAATTAACAGGCTTGTTGAGGAAAGAGAAACAGCTTACTTAGAGCTTGTCTATATATGGAATTATTTCTACACCAGTGAGGACAATCTTTTTCTTGAACCTATGCTCATCCTAAGCTTGCTTACTCATTACTTTGCAGAGAGGCAGGACTGTGAATCTAGTATATACTCTTGACCCTTTCTCTCAGAGGATGGACTTTGTGAAGAGTTGCTCAGGTTTTATTCCCTCAAGCCAGCAGATATATCGTTTTAAGCTCCAACCTTGTCAGTTTTCAGGAAGCTAAACTGCTCTGGATCTGAATCTTGCCCAGAAAAAAATTAGAAGCTGTAGGTCATGGTTTGTGCTGCAAAACTAGTGCCAATGATTTCGTGGTAGATAGTCACACATCTGAGTCAGATCTAAACAAATGTGGCTAGATCATGTCAGAAGGGTACAGAGCCACCAGAAATGCTGTCTTTTACATTAATCATAAAAGCAAAGTTCAATCCTTGCCTCTGCAAGTACATTAAAGCTAGTCCCTCTGTGTGTTCTTTGTGGGCTACTAACTGATGCCCTTCATAAATCTCAGCGTGGTAAAAGATGCCAGATTCCCCAGTAGACATTGACAGGATAAAGGTATTTTTTGTTTCCTAGGAACCTGCAGTTCGGCTGTTCTCTGCTTTTTGTGGGTCTTGTCTTCAGTAAAGAAAGAGAGATTTATTTTTTTTACAAAGTAAAATGTCTCCTCAAAAATTTCTGGGGTTTGTCATCTCTCTTTGTCACTTCTTTCTTGTGGAAAAACAAAAAAAGCCCCAACTTTCTTGTTCATGAAAGCTCCGTATCTAAAAGTCTATGAATCATTTTAATGAAAAAAAGTACCTTCCAAAGCTCTCACCAGGACAAAACATTAAAAAAAAAGAAAAAA
>NW_008794641.1:0-1025 GCF_000699145.1 Aptenodytes forsteri
TATGGATGTTTGTAAAAAATTTTGTACGTCAGCCTGTTTAGTTTGATTCGTCCAAATCACGTCCAAAGGTTTACAGTCTGGCAGACGTTTTTCCGCCAATAGATAACTACCGTCTAAATGATTGAGCAGATGACGCAGATTTGGGGCATAAGTACCATAATAATGTGGCGTAAATGATAGCTGTAGCGGATTGGCTAGACGATGACGCTCAATGGCTCGTTGCAAAAACCACATCAGTTTATGCACTTCAAGCAAGCTACATTCCATACCAAGCACCCAATAGCGGTCAACTACCTGATACAACAAGGCTCTAGCATGGGTGAGATTATCAGTTATTGGTGCAGTCGCGACCGTATAATAACTACCCGATGGTTCAAAGATTTGAATATCAATATTTGGCAAATCGCCCAAAGTTTGTTCAATCAGTGGCTTTACCTGTTGCCAAGGTAGTCCACCATTACCTGCCCCCAATGCGGGAATGGCTATCGATTCGATTCGATTATCAATTAACCATTGTCGCAAATCTTGCAATCCTGCTTGTATCCATTCGATTTGTGATTTGGCTCGCCAATGCTGTTTGGTCGGAAAGTTCACTATCCATCTTTGCTTAAGTTGGGGCTGAGAATGTTGTATAGATGGGGCATCAATGGCAACCACAAACATTTTACCGACTTGCATATCACCTGATTTGCACGCTTTGGCATAGCGTTTAAAATTTTCGGGAAATTGTTGTTTAAACATTAATGCAATACCTTTGCCCATCACACCGACCGTATTGACGGTGTTAACCAATGCTTGGGTATCCGCTTCGAGCAAATTACCTTGGGTGTATGTAATCATATTAAAGATACCAGTTGGGTCGGCTATGCACGTCCAATGTAATGCCAGACGTATTGATTAATTGTTGAATGCTTTGTTTGACGTTATCATTATAACAACAGATACCGATGATTGCCGATATGGGGCAATGCTGATAAATCAAAAATTCGGCTTGATAACGCTCAAATTTTGCCAAGTCGTTAGGT
>NW_008794642.1:0-905 GCF_000699145.1 Aptenodytes forsteri
TATATATATATATATATATATATAAAAATTTTTCCCCCACACTAACATTTGCAAGTCACTGTGGGACACCTCTGGATAAAAGATCCCTTTATGGAGAGGAAGCAAACCACAGACAATAAAAAGATATTTATTCCCTATCGAGAGCTAACAGGTCCGAGCCCATCTCGGGCTCTGCAGGGCTGAAGGGTGAAGGCACTCGAGGATGAGTGACACTGCGCTGGTGGCCCAGCCCAGCCGCGCGGCAGGGTCACCGTCAGCATCGGAGGTGCGATGTTTTGGGGAGGAAATCCGCTTCTTGCTCTTGCGTGTCCCCTGTGCCCCTGGGTTCCTGTCCGCGGTATTTTTGCTTTGGGTGTTTCCTGCTATTTAGCCACTATGTGTATTTTAAACCAGTGGTCGGGGGGAGGCAGGGAAGGGATGTGAGTTAATTCGGACCGAAGGGCAGGGTTGTGTCGGGCATCCTTGTCCGGGCGGCTGTGGGAGCTGTGGGGGACGCGGTGCCGGGGGCAGCCCCGGTGCTGACGGGTTTTGCTCCGTCCCAGTGAAACCACCTCCAGCGCATCCGTGGGGTCCCCAAAGCCACCGGCCGCGGCCATGCTGCTCCCAGGAGCTGGGTGGGAAAGCTGTCCCTTGTGCTGGGACCAGTCCCCGCGGTCGGTCCATGTCCTCCTGGGGGGATGGGTGGCCAAAATGCCTTCCCCCCCCCATCTTATTGGAGAAAATCCCTGGAGGCCTTGCAGAGCCGCCCGCTGGGCAAATGCAAGGGCTGTGTTTTGTATGTTAGATATTTACTTTATTATATGGGGGGGTGTGTGTTTTGTTTTTTTCTTCTTCTGGTTTGGAAACAGTTTTTCTTGCATTTGTGGCTGATAAAAATCAGTTATTTTTTGGGAGGGGTGCACGGG
>NW_008794643.1:0-532 GCF_000699145.1 Aptenodytes forsteri
GGCTTGATTTCCCAATGATGATCATAAAAATAGGATTGGTCCCGTAATTCACGGTTAAACTGAAAACCTCAACGACAGAGGAATTGTAACTTTGGTTAATTACACCCTGTCTTCATCAACTGCAACTGGCTTCTTTCTGTTATAGTGAGATTTTGTGCTATGACCATAACAAACCAGCAGGAAAGAGAGAGAAAATTGGGATCAAACAAAATTAAGAAATCAGTCAGGATAGTTTAAATAGTTTTTCAGTAAAATACTTGTTGGCAAGCTGCCCTGACACCTGGCAGAAACATTCTCTTTTCTTTTAATCTGTCTGGAAAATTTCAGCCCGTTCAGTTCTTTATGTGGACTGATAAGAAGCTGCAATAAGGTGGTTCTTCAACAACAGAACTTGATTACATCTTCCTCTTCAGAGGAGCTTGTATCGAATGACTTACCTTTAAAAAAGAAAGATCAGGCCCGCTTCAAGGAACCACTTACTATAAGAACCAAGACCTAGTGCAGAGCTTAAGGTAAATGTTTTCTCAATTTC
>NW_008794643.1:1483-2661 GCF_000699145.1 Aptenodytes forsteri
GTTTACAGTTGATAACCCAATAACTGTTCAGGGAAGCTGTTAGCACCTTAAGCAAAAAAATTCTACTCCAAAATGCAGAGATAAGGTTTTCCAGAGATTTTGCGTGTTTGGTGTTCAGCAACAGTGCTGAAAAGTGCTTCTAGGCAGACAGTCTGCTCTTTTTTCTAATGAGACTAATTGCATGCCAGTGGCAGTGTGTAAAAGGTAGTGATTAATAAGGAACAACTAATTCTCTAGAAATTCAAGGAGGATGCAGTTAATTTGGGCCTTTTTTAAAAACATTGATTTGCCAAGTTTCCTGTTTGTGCAGTGTCCATGCAGGACCTCACTTCACACCATTGATGAGGCTGTTTCCTACTGCCAAGGGAGAGGAGAGTGTTGGTAGTGGAGGAGTTGAATTGTTGAGCTCAGTTTTGTTACCCCTTGATAACTTTTTTCTATTTATGCAGATTTTTGTTCTTTGCATTGTTCCACTGTGAAAGACTGAAGATGCACAGCTAGCGTAAATATGCATTCCTTGTGACTAGGTTTCTAGTTGCTATGTCCTTATTTTACAACCAATGTTTGATTTGCATTAGGAAAAATGGAGGTAAGTTACTCCAGTAAAGACCAAGTGGCCTCTTGTTTCAGCAGGACATTTCTTCTGCGTTAATACCACACATCTGATAGAGCTTCCCTCTTGATCCTGAGCCGAGTCCTTAGTTCAAGTGGATGTCATGTATGTTCAGTGTTCTAGATCGAGCAGTGAACAACATTTAGGCCTTATCATCAATGTGGTACTCTGCGTAAGCTGCAAGCAAACCAGAGATCAATGATAGGTATCATGGCTGTCTCTGCAAGCCTGGGCTTCGTGCCATAATCCTGGACACCCAAGCACAGTGGATTCAGAAGTTGACAAAGCAGGATATAGCATTTCCCAGCCTCATGTAATTTTGGATATTACAGCACAGAGCTCAGGACAGTAGAATACAAGTCCCACCCTTTCTGCTGTAAGTTTGGGTTTTTTTCTTCTCAGTTTCTTTATCTAGCTGCTTGACATGATACTTGTGCTTAGATTCAAAATGTTGGAGGCAGCTGTTGTGTACTACATCATGTTTTAACAGCGCTGCAACGTCAGAAATCACTGTTCTATTTTTGGCTGAACCTTTATCTTTTACAGAGCCATAGCCCTGCCCCTC
>NW_008794644.1:0-376 GCF_000699145.1 Aptenodytes forsteri
ATCAAATACACAAACCCTTTAGACAGGCGGATGTAAGTGATGTCCGTACTCCATACCTGATTACAGCGGGTAATGGGCACATTCCTAAGCAAATAGGGATAAACTTGATGCTCAGGATTAGGTTTACTTGTGTTAGGATGCTGGTAGATGGCATCGAGTCCCATTTGTCTTAATAGTCGCCTGACTCGCTTTTGCCCCACTGGATGACCCAATTGCTTAAGGTGAGCAGTCATACGCTTTACCCCGTAAAATGGGGTTTTGGTATATTGCTCGTCAAGCAAGTTCATCAAGGTGATATCAAGCTTACTGATGGGCTGTGGCTGATAATACAGACTTGAGCGGTTGACACCGAGCAGTTCACATTGTTTACGGGTAC
>NW_008794645.1:0-7741 GCF_000699145.1 Aptenodytes forsteri
CGAACACCCAGCACCAGCAGAACCCACAGCGCCAGCGTGCAGCTGCAGAAGGGGGAACAGAGCTGGCCCAAGATGCTAGAGTCAATGGATAGGAAGTTAATTCTGCCATGAGCTTCTCTCTTTTCCAAACGCCTCCTGCTGGCTAACAGGGCAAATACTTATAGGCAACAGCAAATGAGACTGCACAGTTATCACACTCCTTCCAGCTAATGCATCCAAAATGAAGAGAGGGAGATAAAATCCGTTACGTAGCTTAGATATTCCCTAAGTAATTTAGAAATAAGGCTGAATCAACACTTGCTGATATCTGCTAAGACACAACTTGCAGCGCTCTCTGCAAATGCAAGGTGGGAGACATTCACCACCTCAAGACTCAACAGAAAAGGGCCAAACTCACTCTAAGAGGCTCAAGCGTGCTAAAAGCAACTACATATACGGCTGATTACCAATAGTCAGTCAACAGGAACTAACTTATCCAACTGTCAAGATCCAAAGCAGAAAGCATCTACTTTTTCAATTAAATTTCTATGTGGGATATGATGACTGGAAAGAGTTTTACACAAGTGATATAGAGACCATGCTTCTACCAAAATCAGAGACACCAAGAAAAAAGGCAAAGTCTAACCAAGTTTGTTTTAACTCAGCCACTTCAAACTGACGTGCAGTTAAGTCTTTAGTTACAAGAGGTAGAAGCCATTAAAGAAGCCATCTTTTCAACTGGCAATAAGAATATTTTTAAAGTGGATAATTAGCTGCTGATCTCATGTATATTCTGTCTCTTGCAGCAGTTAAATCCAAATCACTGTACCCAAAAGATGTCCTACAAGATCATGGGCATGATAAAAGTTACTTTAACAGGTTTCCCTGGCCAGAGTCACATCAGAAGCTGAACAAGAAAGGGGTATCTGAAGTCTGCATTTTCCCTCCTATTGTCTCCCAGTACAAGAGCAATGTCAAAGGATTCTAGGATATTCTGCAGATGTCTTATGAAAACAGTGCATTTAATGCTCACCTTGCCCAAAACTGAGTGGTATGAAGTTAAACAAATTGTTGGCATGTTAATGCTTTTAAAAATCCACATCACTTATTTAAGGGGATCTGAGGGTGCCTAAAGCAGCTTCATCTCAGAGAGATTCTATGTTCTTATTCTGGCAGTTTGTTCAGTTAATTCAAACACACATTTTTGACAGTTGCAGTTTAAATCAAATTTTATGCTTTTTGTATCATTACTTCTATTATATCATGACAGAAGTCTAGGATTCAAAAATATTCCATGCAACTACAAGCCATGTAATTACTTAACCAGCTCTACATGGTCATACAAACTAAAAGCTCATAGTGCTTTCTAAATCCAACCTGCTAGTTGTTATATGCTTAGCCACATGAAGTTCACCACTCAAAAATATGCCACAGCAGAATCAGAAAGAGATGACACAGCCACACACATGCAGCACGTAATCTCACCTGTGTCTAGATTAAAGCTCTCTATCAGACTATATTCTTTTTCCTGAGCAGCAGGATCTTCCCACTGGTCTCCAAAGCCAATAATCTCCAACATGTGCCAACGCATCCAGTAGGTCTGACCTGTTGACTGCCATAAAACCTGTGGGTGAAACAGATCTAGATGATCAGATTTGCTCACTCATTCAATCCTCATGCTACATTTGTCCTCCCGTTTCCCAAATGCATGAAGATAGCAAGCACTGTTCAAGTAGAAGACCACCTAATTCAGATACAGATTTCAACACACAGTCTGATTTTTAAGCATACCGTCTTTATTAACTTGTTCCCCTCGTTACACCGGGATCTTTATTAAAAAAAACCACCAACTTTGCTTGCAACCACTACAAATCTCATCTAGCACAACAGCAGTGACAGCAGTGCATCTAGTTAATAATCATGCCCGTTCCAAAAGTACCCAGCAGCAGGTGCCTTGAGAAAAGCATACAAAGGAACACCTTAACCAACACTACCTTGAGGCAGATGAGCTGTATATAAAGGGTCTTGAGGCACGAAACACTTGGTGAATGCAAATGTAAAGAAAACTATTTTTCCTACTCTGACTTTACCTTCTATTGGTTATACTTTCACACCTTGGTCATTCACCAGCCCTCTCAAGACAGGTTTTGGGCTCTTGACAAGCATGTCTCAAAGAAGCCAATTGTTTTCTGTGCTTTGTCCAAGTTGCCTCTCAAAATCAAAAGGGGTTTTTTTATGGTTTCCCATACCATAGTTTTACATTTAACCTTCTGAGCAGAAGGAGGACCCAGCAACAGCAAGTACAACATGTCAATAACTTAAAATAACCAGCAGAAAAACATATGGGTTGCCTGATTCACTGAGCTCTTTTGGAGTTACACCAATGCTACTAGGACTCCATTGTACTGGAGAGCTAAAGAGATAAGATGCTGAAAGACTTTGAGAAAGCACTGTACGGAAGGAAATTGAGTTAAACTCTACACACAACACCAATTAGTCTTCAATGAATCCCTGACCTAAACTGGTTATGTACCAAATATCATCTCAAAGGAGTCATATGACTGAAGGCCCAGACACAACAGTGAAACTTTTCTTTGGAGAGGCAAAGAAAGCAACAGAAAACAAAGCAACAAAGGGAAGATGAGAGGAGGTAAGAGACAGACTCATGATGGACTGGCCCAATCAAAAATGCACATGAATTTGCATTTTGCACACAGAAGACTGACAGCAAGCCTCAGGCAGGATGAGCTGCAAAACCAGAACTAATCGAAAAGGAAAGGATCAAAATTTTAACAAAGACCAAGGAGAAGCAGTTCTTGTAACTTGAACTC
The DNA here is from genome assembly GCF_000699145.1 of Aptenodytes forsteri. NCBI lineage: Eukaryota > Metazoa > Chordata > Aves > Sphenisciformes > Spheniscidae > Aptenodytes > Aptenodytes forsteri. Next base: position 2,811 of record NW_008794645.1, read on the forward strand.
ACTAGTTACCAGTAGATAAACTGCCAATATACAGCAAGTGCGATACATAAGATAAGAAAGAGGAGCAGAGATAAAAATCAAGTTTCCCTTCAAAGAGAGGCTGATGGCAAAGGCCCAGAAAAGCAACAATGATCAAGAGTTGTCGTCACAAAGATGATTTTGAGATGTCAGATTCCTGGTATCTCCCTGTGGAAAAAAACCTCATTGAATGGTTTGACTCATAAGTTTCTCACATAACTCTGATGGACTGCTACAGACACATACACAGATATGAACATAAAGAGCAGGGTAAAAATTAACACCACCAAAGACTGCATGTACATTCCCAACTTCCTAGACAGACTGGAGGGCAAGGAACGCTAATAGCAGCAGAAATTAGGTACTTCCAAATATAACAGCCAACAAACTTCTTCACTGAATATTTATTACCATTTAGATCTGGTTTTGCCAGTAGACATCAGCCTTACAGAAGACTGTTATTGAAAATAAGCCTGGATGGAGCAATTGCAAGTTCATTCAACCTAATTAAATAGAAAAATAGACAGGAGAAGGAACCCAAGGGACCAACTGGACAAAGGGAATGGAAGTTAACAGTACACTTCAGCTCAACAGTGAATAAAAAACCCCTCTGAAATTTATACCACAGGCAACAGGAGAAAAATGTGAAAGGATCTTGGTGCTCTTTCCAAGTGCCCAGTTACATTAAGAGTAAAAGCAAGTACAAGCTTATAAGAAATAGAAAACAGAATTTTAGAAAAACACAGATCTTAGAAATCAAGGAGCATAAGGACAAAGATAGGATCAGTAGGAAACATATTTCCTTTGCAATTTATCTTTACAGACTGGGTTATAAAAGACAAAAGGTTTATCAACCACTTAAAAATAAGATGCAAAGCAGTTATTCAATTGAGGAGGGCTGCAATGAAAAATCACCTCTGCATGGTCCAAAACTAGAAGAGTATTTTACTTGAATATTGAGTAAACACAAAAGAAAGCAAAGCAAACTGATAATGGGTAGAAGGATACAAATCCGGTAGTTGCCACAACTGAGAGAGAAGCAAAGTTCAGTTTGTAGGAGAGAGATGAAAGACATGCCAAGTAATCTGCCAGAAGCACAGTTGGAAATTGGGAATGATTTAGGTTATGCAGTGGTGTTTCCATGTGACTGACGAACACTAAAGCCAGTGCTTCTAATCTGAGAAAAAAATTGATTAAATAAATCATCACTACAGCTTCACTACTTTGACTTCTACTAATGCAAACCTTTAAAGCATATTTCAGTGGAAAGAATAACTAAAGGTATTCAAGATAAACAATAAATCTGAATTAACAGGTAAACCTGCTTCAAGTTTCAACTCTGACAGATTGATGCATTAGCTTTCTTTGCTGAAGTAACTGATTTTTCCAGATTAAAAAAAAAAAGATCTATTTCAATCATCAACTTCAGTAAAGCACAGGGCATCAAACGGTAAATTATTAAACCAGAGAAGAAAGTGATTAAGTAGAGGAACTGTGGGCAAGAAATATGCTCAACAGAACCCAAGAACTTAAGAGTATGAAGGGGAAAGAATGGGACTAGAAGAAAGTGCAAGTAAGATGGGCAAGCCATATTTGCACAGCACATGTTGCCCTAACAGTTATGCTCTCCCAATACCAGCACATACTGGTAATACCCACCACCAAACAAGCAGATAAGGCTGGAAGCATCCTTCTTGCACATGCACATTTCGGAGCATTTTAAGCTGCTGGTCTAAATTATAGCTGCAAGATGTGCTCCAAAACTAGAAGGCAGTTAAGGAGCCCGGACCAAAGTAAGTTAAAAGTTACTGAAAGGCGACTGGAAAAATTAATCCTAAAACCAGTTCTCACTGAATAAACAGAAGAGTATCAGAAGGAAAAAGCAGTCTGCAACTGGCTGAGGGGGGAAAAAAAAAAACAAAACACCAAAAGAATATTCACACAATTTCCCTGTGCACAAGAAAGCAAAGAGAGACAATAGAAGAAAAGAAAGAAGTCAGTATTCAGTGTTCTCAATTGGCTAATTTTTATTAGGCTGTAAATGAAAACAATGGCATTACACAAAATAAAATGGGCTGTAGTCCAAGGCGGCTAGAGAATCTCCTGCTTAACAAAAGCTGAAAGTAGATTTAAAGGAGATGGTCTTCAAACATACAGAAGGTAATGTCAAATTCTCTACCTCCTCTCTGGAAAGGTTGGTAATGAACTTTAAGTTACAGCAAGAGAGATTTGGAAAGACCATTAGGAAGTCATGCATTTCTACAGATACCAGAGTGAGACCTTTCAGCTATTTTTTAATATCAGCAACACAGAGCTTTGCACTAGCATGGCACTTAAGTCTATTCGCAGGCCATCTATATCCACAGAAATCAGCTTGAAGTAGAGAAGCCTTTGAGCATAAGCTGAAGTGGCACCTGAAGTACAGCTATGACCAACTGAAGTGGCCTCAGACTCTTATTTATCATCTGCAAAACCAAAGTATGCACTTTTGCAAATTACTTGGGCGAGAGAAAACAAAAGAAAACCAAACCCACAATTGCACACACTAACATGTGTGCAGTGGTTACAGTTTCTCATTTTACTGGTTACTATCTCAATTTAATAAAGATTTCATGAACTGAATTATAGCCCTGTTTGCAGCCAACACAATGCTGGACTGAGCAGAGGACAGGAGTGGAGACAGCCCTCTATCTATGGATGACAGCCAGCTAAAGCTTGATTTTTAAGAGAACAGAAATTGTGACTCTGGCTGCAGTGTTTGGGAAGCTCAAAAGCATGGCCAAAGTGCAAGATCAGCAGACAGCCTGCAGAAATAACCATACATAGATTAGAGTGATGCACAAAGCCCACCAGCTCCCCACTGCATAGTCAAAACAAAACCTCAGCTCCCACTGAACATGCCCAGCCTTCAGGACCGAGAAGAAAGTCTCAAGAAAAAGGTCTATGTAGGAGCAAACACCTCCCTGTGTCCACAAAAAGGCTGGAACAGCACTCAAATGCTCTCCCACCCCCAGGCCTGAGTCCAAGCCCTGCTGCTCCAGCACTGACCCATACACTAGCAGGACGTTCTGGGAGTGGCAAGAGCTGAATGCCTTAGGCCAAGAATTAGAGATCAAGCCAATAAAGGGAACCTTGTGGTCGGTGTTTACTACAGGCTGCCCGATCAAGGGGAGCCTATTGACAAAGCCTTCTTACTCCAGCTACAGGAGGGATTGCGCTCACAGGCTCTCGTTCTGCTGGGGGACTTCAACCACCCTGACATCTGCTGGAAAAGTAGCACAGCGAGCTGCAGGCAATCCAGGAGACTCCTGGAGTGCATTGAGGATAACTTCTTAGGCCAGGTAATAGACAGCCCTACCAGAGGAGATGTGTTACTGGACCTGGTGGTCACCAATGCAAGTGAGCTAATCACAGACATTAAGATTGGAGGCAGCCTGGGCTGCAGTGATCATACACTGGTGGAGTTCACAGTCCTGAGGGATATGGGACAGGCAAAGAGTAAAGTCAGGACCCTGAATTTTAGGAAAGCAAAATTCCACAGGCAAAGAGTAAAGTCAGGACCCTGAATTTTAGGAAAGCAAACTTCCAGCTGTTCAAGGAGTTAGTCAATGGGACTCCCTGGGAAATTGCACTCAGGGACAAGGGAGCAGAACAGAGAACAGAAACAGACCTTTAAGGACGCTTTCCATAGAGCACAAGAACTCTCGATCCCCATGTGTAAGAAATCAGGAAAGCAAGGCAAGAGACCAGCATGGCTGAGTCATGACCTGCTAGTCAAACTAAAGAGCAAAGAAGGAAATGGAATGCACATGCAGTGGAAGCAGGGACAGGCATCCTGGGAAGAGTATAGGGATATTGCCTGGTGGTGTAGGGATGGGGTCAGGAAGACTAAGGCACAACTGGAGCTGAACTTGGCAAGGGACACAAAGATTAGTAAGAAGGGCTTCTGTAGGTATGTCAGCCAGAAAAGGAAGGACAAAGAAAGTGTACCTCCCTAATGAGCAAGACTGGCAAACTGGTAACAACAGACGAGGAGAAGGCTGAGATACTCAACAACTTTTTTGCCTCAGTCTTCAGTGGCAATCCCTCTTTCCACACCTCTCAAGTGGATGGACATCAAGGCAGGGACTGGGAGAGCAAAGACCCTCCCACTGTAAGAGAAGAACTGGTTCGAGACTACCTGAGGAACCTGAACATACGTAAGTCTATGGGACCTGACCAGATGCATCACAGAGTCCCGAGGGAACTGGCTGATGTAGTTGCCAAGCCACTCTCCGTGATATTTGAAAAGTCATGGCAGTCAGGTGAAGTCCCCGGTGACTGGAAAAAGGGAAACATTGCACCCATTTTTAAAAGGGGTAGAAAGGAGGACCCTGGGAACTACCGACTTGTCAGCCTCCCTTCTGTGCCTGGGAATATCATGGAACAGATCATCCTAGAAGCTATGTTAAGGCACATGGAGGACAGGGAGGTGATTCGAGACAGCCAGCACGGCCTCACCAAAGGCAAGACTTGCCTGACCAACCTAGTGGCCTTCTATGACGGAGTGACTACATCAATGGACATGGGAAAAGCTACTGATGTCATCTATCTGGACCTCTGTAAGGCCTTTGACATGATCCCCCACAACATCCTTCTCTCTAAATTGGAGAGATATGGATTTGATGGGTGGACTATTTGGTGGATAAGGAACTGGCTGATGGGCACATCCGGAGAGTAGTGGTCAGTGGCTCAATGTCCAGATGGAGATCAGTGACAAGTGGTGTCCCTCAGGGGTCTGTATTGGGACCAGTACTGTTTAACATCTTCATCAATGACACAGAGGGATCGAGTGCACCCTCAGCAAGTTTGCAGATGACACCAAGCTGAGTGGTGCGGTCGACATGCCAGAGGGATGGGATGCCATCCAGAGG